>NW_028225856.1:0-133379 GCF_052327205.1 Somniosus microcephalus | reverse complement strand
AAGAAGCAGAAGAAGGAGAAGGAGAAGGTGAAGTCAGGAGGGTGAATCAGAAGAAGCAGAAGAAGGAGAAGCGAGAAGGTAAAGTTAGGAGGGTGAATCAGAAGAAGCAGAAGAAGGAGAAGGAGCAGGTGAAGTCTGGGGGGTGAAGCAGAAGAAGTAGAAGAAGGAGAAGGAGAAGGTGAAGTCAGGAGGGTGAAGCAGAAGAAGTCAGAAGAAGGAGAAGGAGAAGGTGAAGTCTGGAGGGTGAATCAGAAGAAGTAGAAGAAGGAGAAGGAGAAGGTGAAGTCAGGAGAGTGAAGCAGAAGAAGCAGAAGAAGGAGAAGGAGAAGGTGAAGTCTGGAGGGTGAAGCAGAAGAAGCAGAAGAAGGAGAAGGAGAAGGTGAAGTCTGGAGGGCGAAGCAGAAAAAGCAGAAGAAGGAGAAGGGGAAGGTGAAGTCTGGAGGGTGAATCAGAAGAAGTAGAAGAAGCAGAAGGAGAAGGTGAAGTCTGGAGGGTGAATCAGAAGAAGCAGAAGAAGGAGAAGGAGAAGGTGAGGTCTGGAGGGTGAATCAGAAGAAGCAGAAGAAGGAGAAGGAGAAGGTGAAGTCTGGAGGGTGAATCAGAAGAAGCAGAAGAAGGAGAAGGAGAAGGTGAAGTCTGGAGGGTGAATCAGAAGAAGCAGAAGAAGGAGAAGGAGAAGGTGAAGTCTGGAGGGTGAATCAGAAGAAGTAGAAGAAGGAGAAGGAGAAGGTGAAGTCTGGAGGGTGAATCAGAAGAAGTAGAAGAAGGAGAAGGAGAAGGTAAAGTTAGGAGGGTGAATCAGAAGAAGCAGAAGAAGGAGAAGGAGCAGGTGAAGTCAGGGGGGTGAAGCAGAAGAAGTAGAAGAAGGAGAAGGAGAAGGTGAAGTCAGGAGGGTGAAGCAGAAGAAGCAGAAGAAGGAGAAGGAGCAGGTGAAGTCAGGGGGGTGAAGCAGAAGAAGTAGAAGAAGGAGAAGGAGAAGGTGAAGTCAGGAGGGTGAAGCAGAAGAAGCAGAAGAAGGAGAAGGAGAAGGTGAAGTCTGGAGGGTGAATCAGAAGAAGTAGAAGAAGGAGAAGGAGAAGGTGAAGTCAGGAGAGTGAAGCAGAAGAAGCAGAAGAAGGAGAAGGAGAAGGTGAAGTCTGGAGGGTGAAGCAGAAGAAGCAGAAGAAGGAGAAGGAGTAGGTGAAGTCTGGAGGGTGAATCAGAAGAAGTAGAAGAAGGAGAAGGAGAAGGTGAAGTCAGGAGGGTGAAGCAGAAGAAGCAGAAGAAGGAGAAGGAGAAGGTGAAGTCTGGAGGGTGAAGCAGAAGAAGCAGAAGAAGGAGAAGGAGAAGGTGAAGTCTGGAGGGTGAATCAGAAGAAGCAGAAGAAGGAGAAGGAGAAGGTGAAGTTTGGAGGGTGAATAAGAAGAAGCAGAAGAAGGAGAAGGAGAAGGTGAAGTCTGGAGGGCGCAGCAGAAGAAGCAGAAGAAGGAGAAGGAGAAGGTGAAGTCTGGAGGGTGAATCAGAAGAAGTAGAAGAAGGAGAAGGAGAAGGTGAAGTCAGGAGAGTGAAGCAGAAGAAGCAGAAGAAGGAGAAGGAGAAGGTGAAGTCTGGAGGGTGAAGCAGAAGAAGCAGAAGAAGGAGAAGGAGAAGGTGAAGTCTGGAGGGCGAAGCAGAAGAAGCAGAAGAAGGAGAAGGAGAAGGTGAAGTCTGGAGGGTGAAGCAGAAGAAGCAGAAGAAGGAGAAGGAGAAGGTGAAGTCTGGAGGGTGAATCAGAAGAAGTAGAAGAAGGAGAAGGAGAAGGTGAAGTCAGGAGGGTGAATCAGAAGAAGTAGAAGAAGGAGAAGGAGAAGGTGAAGTCAGGAGGGTGAAGCAGAAGAAGGAGAAGGAGAAGGTGAAGTCAGGAGGGTGAATCGGAAGAAGTAGAAGAAGGAGAAGGAGAAGGTGAAGTCTGGAGGGTGAATCAGAAGAAGTAGAAGAAGGAGAAGGAGAAGGTGAAGTCTGGAGGGTGAATCAGAAGAAGTAGAAGAAGGAGAAGGAGAAGGTGAAGTCTGGAGGGTGAATCAGAAGAAGCAGAAGAAGGAGAAGGAGAAGGTGACGTCTGGAGGGAGAAGCAGAAGAAGTAGAAGAAGGAGAAGGAGAAGGTGAAGTCTGGAGGGTGAATCAGAAGAAGTAGAAGAAGGAGAAGGAGAAGGTGAAGTCTGGAGGGTGAATCAGAAGAAGTAGAAGACGGAGAAGGAGAAGGTGAAGTCTGGAGGGTGAATCAGAAGAAGCAGAAGAAGGAGAAGGAGAAGGTGAAGTCTGGAGGGAGAATCAGAAGAAGCAGAAGAAAGAGAAGGAGAAGGTGAAGTCTGGAGGGTGAAGCAGAAGAAGCAGAAGAAGGAGAAGGAGAAGGTGAAGTCTGGAGGGTGAATCAGAAGAAGTAGAAGAAGGAGAAGGAGAAGGTGAAGTCAGGAGGGTGAATCAGAAGAAGTAGAAGAAGGAGAAGGAGAAGGTGAAGTCAGGAGGGTGAAGCAGAAGAAGGAGAAGGAGAAGGTGAAGTCAGGAGGGTGAATCGGAAGAAGTAGAAGAAGGAGAAGGAGAAGGTGAAGTCTGGAGGGTGAATCAGAAGAAGTAGAAGAAGGAGAAGGAGAAGGTGAAGTCTGGAGGGTGAATCAGAAGAAGTAGAAGAAGGAGAAGGAGAAGGTGAAGTCTGGAGGGTGAATCAGAAGAAGCAGAAGAAGGAGAAGGAGAAGGTGACGTCTGGAGGGAGAAGCAGAAGAAGTAGAAGAAGGAGAAGGAGAAGGTGAAGTCTGGAGGGTGAATCAGAAGAAGTAGAAGAAGGAGAAGGAGAAGGTGAAGTCTGGAGGGTGAATCAGAAGAAGTAGAAGACGGAGAAGGAGAAGGTGAAGTCTGGAGTGTGAATCAGAAGAAGCAGAAGAAGGAGAAGGAGAAGGTGAAGTCTGGAGGGAGAATCAGAAGAAGCAGAAGAAAGAGAAGGAGAAGGTGAAGTCTGGAGGGTGAATCAGAAGAAGTAGAAGAAGGAGAAGGAGAAGGTGAAGTCTGGAGGGTGAATCAGAAGAAGCAGAAGAAGGAGAAGGAGAAGGTGAAGTCTGGAGGGTGAATCAGAAGAAGCAGAAGAAGGAGAAGGAAAAGGTGAAGTCTGGAGGGTGAATCAGAAGAAGCAGAAGAAGGAGAAGGAGGAGGTGAAGTCTGGAGGGTGAATCAGAAGAAGCAGAATAAGGAGAAGGAGAAGGTGAAGTCTGGAGGGTGAATCAGAAGAAGCAGAAGAAGGAGAAGGAGAAGGTGAAGTCTGGAGGGTGAATCAGAAGAAGTAGTAGAAGGAGAAGGAGAAGGTGAAGTCTGGAGGGTGAAGCAGAAGAAGTAGAAGAAGGAGAAGGAGAAGGTGAAGTCAGGAGGGTGAATCAGAAGAAGCAGAAGAAGGAGAAGGAGAAGGTGAAGTCTGGAGGGTGAATCAGAAGAATCAGAAGAAGGAGAAGGAGAAGATGAAGTCTGGAGGGTGAATCAGCAGAAGCAGAAGAAAGAGAAGGAGAAGGTAAAGTCTGGAGGGTGAAGCAGAAGAAACAGAAGAAGGAGAAGGAGTAGGTGAAGACTGGAGGGTGAATCAGAAGAAGTAGAAGAAGGAGAAGGAGAAGGTGAAGTCTGGAGGGTGAATCAGACGAAGTAGAAGAAGGAGAAGGAGAAGGTGAAGTCTGGAGGGTGAATCAGAAGAAGTAGAAGAAGGAGAAGGAGAAGGTGAAGTCTGGAGGGTGAATCAGAAGAAGCAGAAGAAGGAGAAGGAGAAGATGAAGTCTGGAGGGTGAATCAGAAGAAGTAGAAGAAGGAGAAGGAGAAGGTGAGGTCTGGAGGGTGAATCAGAAGAAGCAGAAGAAGGAGAAGGAGAAGGTGAAGTCTGGAGGGTGAATCAGAAGAAGCAGAAGAAGGAGAAGGAGAAGGTGAAGTCTGGAGGGTGAATCAGAAGAAGCAGAAGAAGGAGAAGGAGCAGGTGAAGTCAGGGGGTGAAGCAGAAGAAGTAGAAGAAGGAGAAGGAGAAGGTGAAGTCAGGACGGTGAAGCAGAAGAAGCAGAAGAAGGAGAAGGAGAAGGTGAAGTCTGGAGGGTGAAGCAGAAGAAGCAGAAGAAGGAGAAGGAGAGGGTGAAGTCTGGAGGGTGAATCAGAAGAAGTAGAAGAAGGAGAAGGAGAAGGTGAAGTCAGGAGAGTGAAGCAGAAGAAGCAGAAGAAGGAGAAGGAGAAGGTGAAGTCTGGAGGGCGAAGCAGAAGAAGCAGAGGAAGGAGAAGGAGAAGGTGAAGTCTGGAGGGTGAAGCAGAAGAAGCAGAAGAAGGAGAAGGAGTAGGTGATGTCTGGAGGGTGAATCAGAAGAAGTAGAAGAAGGAGAAGGATAAGGTGAAGTCAGGAGGGTGAAGCAGAAGAAGCAGAAGAAGGAGAAGGAGAAGGTGAAGTCTGGAGGGTGAAGCAGAAGAAGCAGAAGAAGGAGAAGGAGAAGGTGAAGTCTGGAGGGTGAAGCAGAAGAAGCAGAAGAAGGAGAAGGAGAAGGTGAAGTCAGGAGGGTGGATCAGAAGAAGTAGAAGAAGGAGAAGGAGAAGGTGAAGTCTGGAGGGTGAATCAGAAGAAGCAGAAGAAGGAGAAGGAGAAGGTGAAGTCTGGAGGGCGCAGCAGAAGAAGCAGAAGAAGGAGAAAGAGAAGGTGAAGTCTGGAGGGTGAAGCAGAAGAAGCAGAAGAAGGAGAAGGAGTGGGTGAAGTCTGGAGGGTGAATCAGAAGAAGTAGAAGAAGGAGAAGGAGAAGGTGGAATCAGGAGAGTGAAGCAGAAGAAGCAGAAGAAGGAGAAGTAGAAGGTGAAGTCTGGAGGGCGAAGCAGAAGAAGCAGAAGAAGGAGAAGGAGAAGGTGAAGTCTGGAGGGTGAAGCAGAAGAAGCAGAAGAAGGAGAAGGAGTAGGTGAAGTCTGGAGGGTGAATCAGAAGAAGTAGAAGAAGGAGAAGGAGAAGGTGAAGTCAGGAGGGTGAAGCAGAAGAAGCAGAAGAAGGAGAAGGAGAAGGTGAAGTCTGGAGGGTGAAGCAGAAGAAGCAGAAGAAGGAGAAGGAGAAGGTGAAGTCTGGAGGGTGAATCAGAAGAAGCAGAAGAAGGAGAAGGAGAAGGTGAAGTTTGGAGGGTGAATAAGAAGAAGCAGAAGAAGGAGAAGGAGAAGGTGAAGTCTGGAGGGCGCAGCAGAAGAAGGAGAAGGAGAAGGTGACGTCTGGAGGGAGAAGCAGAAGAAGTAGAAGAAGGAGAAGGAGAAGGTGAAGTCTGGAGGGTGAATCAGAAGAAGTAGAAGAAGGAGAAGGAGAAGGTGAAGTCTGGAGGGTGAATCAGAAGAAGTAGAAGACGGAGAAGGAGAAGGTGAAGTCTGGAGGGTGAATCAGAAGAAGTAGAAGAAGGAGAAGGAGAAGGTGAAGTCTGGAGGGTGAATCAGAAGAAGTAGAAGACGGAGAAGGAGAAGGTGAAGTCTGGAGGGTGAATCAGAAGAAGCAGAAGAACGAGAAGGAGACGGTGAAGTCTGGAGGGTGAATCAGAAGAAGTAGAAGAAGGAGAAGGAGAAGGTGTAGTCTGGAGGGTGAATCAGAAGAAGTTGACGAAGGAGAAGGAGAAGGTAAAGTCTGGAGGGTGAATCAGAAGAAGCAGAAGAACGAGAAGGAGAAGGTGAAGTCTGGAGGGTGAATCAGAAGAAGTAGAAGAAGGAGAAGGAGAAGGTGAAGTCTGGAGGGTGAATCAGAAGAAGCAGAAGAAGGTGAAGGAGAAGGTGAAGTCTGGAGGGTGAATCAGAAGAAGCAGAAGAAAGAGAAGGAGAAGGTGAATTCTGGAGGGTGAAGCAGAAGAAACAGAAGAAGGAGAAGGAGAAGGTGAAGACTGGAGGGTGAATCAGAAGAAGTAGAAGAAGGAGAAGGAGAAGGTGAGGTCTGGAGGGCGAATCAGAAGAAGTAGAAGAAGGAGAAGGAGAAGGTGAAGTCTGGAGGGTGAATCAGAAGAAGCAGAAGAAGGAGAAGGAGAAGGTGAAGTCTGGAGGGTGAATCAGAAGAAGCAGAAGAAGGAGAAGGAGAAGATGAAGTCTGGAGGGTGAATCAGAAGCAGTAGAAGAAGTAGAAGGAGAAGGTGAGGTCTGGAGTGTGAATCAGAAGAAGCAGAAGAAGGAGAAGGAGAAGGTGAAGTCTGGAGGGTGAATCAGAAGAAGCAGAAGAAGGAGAAGGAGAAGGTGAAGTCTGGAGGGTGAATCAGAAGAAGCAGAAGAAGGAGAAGGAGAAGGTGAAGTCAGGAGGGTGAATCAGAAGAAGCAGAAGAAGGAGAAGGAGAAGGTGAAGTTAGGAGGGTGAATCAGAAGAAGCAGAAGAAGGAGAAGGAGAAGGTGAAGTCTGGAGGGTGAATCAGAAGAAGCTGAAGAAGGAGAAGGAGAAGGTGAAGTCTGGAGGGTGAATTAGAAGAAGCAGAAGAAGGAGAAGGAGAAGGTGAAGTCAGGAGGGTGAATCAGAAGAAGCAGAAGAAGGAGAAGCAGAAGGTAAAGTTAGGAGGGTGAATCAGAAGAAGCAGAAGAAGGAGAAGGAGCAGGTGAAGTCAGGGGGGTGAAGCAGAAGAAGTAGAAGAAGGAGAAGGAGAAGGTGAAGTCAGGAGGGTGAAGCAGAAGAAGCAGAAGAAGGAGAAGGAGAAGGTGAAGTCTGGAGGGTGAATCAGAAGAAGTAGAAGAAGGAGAAGGAGAAGGTGAAGTCAGGAGAGTGAAGCAGAAGAAGCAGAAGAAGGAGAAGGAGAAGGTGAAGTCTGGAGGGTGAAGCAGAAGAAGCAGAAGAAGGAGAAGGAGAAGGTGAAGTCTGGAGGGCGAAGCAGAAAAAGCAGAAGAAGGAGAAGGGGAAGGTGAAGTCTGGAGGGTGAATCAGAAGAAGTAGAAGAAGCAGAAGGAGAAGGTGAAGTCTGGAGGGTGAATCAGAAGAAGCAGAAGAAGGAGAAGGAGAAGGTGAAGTCTGGAGGGTGAATCAGAAGAAGCAGAAGAAGGAGAAGGAGAAGGTGAAGTCTGGAGGGTGAATCAGAAGAAGCAGAAGAACGAGAAGGAGAAGGTGAAGTCTGGAGGGTGAATCAGAAGAAGTAGAAGAAGGAGAAGGAGAAGGTGTAGTCTGGAGGGTGAATCAGAAGAAGTTGACGAAGGAGAAGGAGAAGGTGAAGTCTGGAGGGTGAATCAGAAGAAGCAGAAGAACGAGAAGGAGAAGGTGAAGTCTGGAGGGTGAATCAGAAGAAGTAGAAGAAGGAGAAGGAGAAGGTGAAGTCTGGAGGGTGAATCAGAAGAAGCAGAAGAAGGAGAAGGAGAAGGTGAAGTCTGGAGGGTGAATCAGAAGAAGCAGAAGAAGGAGAAGGAGAAGGTGAAGTCTGGAGTGTGAATCAGAAGAAGCAGAATAAGGAGAAGGAGAAGGTGAAGTCTGGAGGGTGAATCAGAAGAAGCAGAAGAAGGAGAAGGAGAAGGTGAAGTCTGGAGGGTGAATCAGAAGAAGTAGAAGAAGGAGAAGGAGAAGGTGAAGTCTGGAGGGTGAATCAGAAGAAGTAGAAGAAGGAGAAGGAGAAGGTGAAGTCTGGAGGGTGAATCAGAAGCAGTAGAAGAAGGAGAAGGAGAAGGTGAAGTCTGGAGGGTGAAGCAGAAGAAGTAGAAGAAGGAGAAGGAGAAGGTGAAGTCAGGAGGGTGAATCAGAAGAAGTAGAAGAAGGAGAAGGAGAAGGTGAAGTCAGGAGGGTGAATCAGAAGAAGCAGAAGAAGGAGAAGGAGAAGGTGAAGTCTGGAGGGTGAATCAGAAGAATCAGAAGAAGGAGAAGGAGAAGGTGAAGTCTGGAGGGTGAATCAGAAGAAGTAGAAGAAGGAGAAGGAGAAGGTGAAGTCAGGAGAGTGAAGCAGAAGAAGCAGAAGAAGGAGAAGGAGAAGGTGAAGTCTGGAGGGTGAAGCAGAAGAAGCAGAAGAAGGAGAAGGAGAAGGTGAAGTCTGGAGGGCGAAGCAGAAAAAGCAGAAGAAGGAGAAGGGGAAGGTGAAGTCTGGAGGGTGAATCAGAAGAAGTAGAAGAAGCAGAAGGAGAAGGTGAAGTCTGGAGGGTGAATCAGAAGAAGCAGAAGAAGGAGAAGGAGAAGGTGAAGTCTGGAGGGTGAATCAGAAGAAGCAGAAGAACGAGAAGGAGAAGGTGAAGTCTGGAGGGTGAATCAGAAGAAGTAGAAGAAGGAGAAGGAGAAGGTGTAGTCTGGAGGGTGAATCAGAAGAAGTTGACGAACGAGAAGGAGAAGGTGAAGTCTGGAGGGTGAATCAGAAGAAGCAGAAGAACGAGAAGGAGAAGGTGAAGTCTGGAGGGTGAATCAGAAGAAGTAGAAGAAGGAGAAGGAGAAGGTGAAGTCTGGAGGGTGAATCAGAAGAAGCAGAAGAAGGAGAAGGAGAAGGTGAAGTCTGGAGGGTGAATCAGAAGAAGCAGAAGAAGGAGAAGGAGAAGGTGAAGTCTGGAGTGTGAATCAGAAGAAGCAGAATAAGGAGAAGGAGAAGGTGAAGTCTGGAGGGTGAATCAGAAGCAGTAGAAGAAGGAGAAGGAGAAGGTGAAGTCTGGAGGGTGAAGCAGAAGAAGTAGAAGAAGGAGAAGGAGAAGGTGAAGTCAGGAGGGTGAATCAGAAGAAGTAGAAGAAGGAGAAGGAGAAGGTGAAGTCAGGAGGGTGAATCAGAAGAAGCAGAAGAAGGAGAAGGAGAAGGTGAAGTCTGGAGGGTGAATCAGAAGAATCAGAAGAAGGAGAAGGAGAAGGTGAAGTCTGGAGGGTGAATCAGAAGAAGTAGAAGAAGGAGAAGGAGAAGGTGAAGTCAGGAGAGTGAAGCAGAAGAAGCAGAAGAAGGAGAAGGAGAAGGTGAAGTCTGGAGGGTGAAGCAGAAGAAGCAGAAGAAGGAGAAGGAGAAGGTGAAGTCTGGAGGGCGAAGCAGAAAAAGCAGAAGAAGGAGAAGGGGAAGGTGAAGTCTGGAGGGTGAATCAGAAGAAGTAGAAGAAGCAGAAGGAGAAGGTGAAGTCTGGAGGGTGAATCAGAAGAAGCAGAAGAAGGAGAAGGAGAAGGTGAAGTCTGGAGGGTGAATCAGAAGAAGCAGAAGAACGAGAAGGAGAAGGTGAAGTCTGGAGGGTGAATCAGAAGAAGTAGAAGAAGGAGAAGGAGAAGGTGTAGTCTGGAGGGTGAATCAGAAGAAGTTGACGAACGAGAAGGAGAAGGTGAAATCTGGAGGGTGAATCAGAAGAAGCAGAAGAACGAGAAGGAGAAGGTGAAGTCTGGAGGGTGAATCAGAAGAAGTAGAAGAAGGAGAAGGAGAAGGTGAAGTCTGGAGGGTGAATCAGAAGAAGCAGAAGAAGGAGAAGGAGAAGGTGAAGTCTGGAGGGTGAATCAGAAGAAGCAGAAGAAGGAGAAGGAGAAGGTGAAGTCTGGAGTGTGAATCAGAAGAAGCAGAATAAGGAGAAGGAGAAGGTGAAGTCTGGAGGGTGAATCAGAAGAAGCAGAAGAAGGAGAAGGAGAAGGTGAAGTCTGGAGGGTGAATCAGAAGAAGTAGAAGAAGGAGAAGGAGAAGGTGAAGTCTGGAGGGTGAATCAGAAGAAGTAGAAGAAGGAGAAGGAGAAGGTGAAGTCTGGAGGGTGAATCAGAAGCAGTAGAAGAAGGAGAAGGAGAAGGTGAAGTCTGGAGGGTGAAGCAGAAGAAGTAGAAGAAGGAGAAGGAGAAGGTGAAGTCAGGAGGGTGAATCAGAAGAAGTAGAAGAAGGAGAAGGAGAAGGTGAAGTCAGGAGGGTGAATCAGAAGAAGCAGAAGAAGGAGAAGGAGAAGGTGAAGTCTGGAGGGTGAATCAGAAGAATCAGAAGAAGGAGAAGGAGAAGGTGAAGTCTGGAGGGTGAATCAGAAGAAGCAGAAGAAAGAGAAGGAGAAGGTGAATTCTGGAGGGTGAAGCAGAAGAAACAGAAGAAGGAGAAGGAGAAGGTGAAGACTGGAGGGTGAATCAGAAGAAGTAGAAGAAGGAGAAGGAGAAGGTGAGGTCTGGAGGGCGAATCAGAAGAAGTAGAAGAAGGAGAAGGAGAAGGTGAAGTCTGGAGGGTGAATCAGAAGAAGCAGAAGAAGGAGAAGGAGAAGGTGAAGTCTGGAGGGTGAATCAGAAGAAGCAGAAGAAGGAGAAGGAGAAGATGAAGTCTGGAGGGTGAATCAGAAGAAGTAGAAGAAGTAGAAGGAGAAGGTGAGGTCTGGAGTGTGAATCAGAAGAAGCATAAGAAGGAGAAGGAGAAGGTGAAGTCTGGAGGGTGAATCAGAAGAAGCAGAAGAAGGAGAAGGAGAAGGTGAAGTCTGGAGGGTGAATCAGAAGAAGCAGAAGAAGGAGAAGGAGAAGGTGAAGTCAGGAGGGTGAATCAGAAGAAGCAGAAGAAGGAGAAGGAGAAGGTGAAGTTAGGAGGGTGAATCAGAAGAAGCAGAAGAAGGAGAAGGAGAAGGTGAAGTCTGGAGGGTGAATCAGAAGAAGCTGAAGAAGGAGAAGGAGAAGGTGAAGTCTGGAGGGTGAATTAGAAGAAGCAGAAGAAGGAGAAGGAGAAGGTGAAGTCAGGAGGGTGAATCAGAAGAAGCAGAAGAAGGAGAAGAAGAAGGTAAAGTTAGGAGGGTGAATCAGAAGAAGCAGAAGAAGGAGAAGGAGCAGGTGAAGTCAGGGGGGTGAAGCAGAAGAAGTAGAAGAAGGAGAAGGAGAAGGTGAAGTCAGGAGGGTGAAGCAGAAGAAGCAGAAGAAGGAGAAGGAGAAGGTGAAGTCTGGAGGGTGAATCAGAAGAAGTAGAAGAAGGAGAAGGAGAAGGTGAAGTCAGGAGAGTGAAGCAGAAGAAGCAGAAGAAGGAGAAGGAGAAGGTGAAGTCTGGAGGGTGAAGCAGAAGAAGCAGAAGAAGGAGAAGGAGAAGGTGAAGTCTGGAGGGCGAAGCAGAAAAAGCAGAAGAAGGAGAAGGGGAAGGTGAAGTCTGGAGGGTGAATCAGAAGAAGTAGAAGAAGCAGAAGGAGAAGGTGAAGTCTGGAGGGTGAATCAGAAGAAGCAGAAGAAGGAGAAGGAGAAGGTGAGGTCTGGAGGGTGAATCAGAAGAAGCAGAAGAAGGAGAAGGAGAAGGTGAAGTCTGGAGGGTGAATCAGAAGAAGCAGAAGAAGGAGAAGGAGAAGGTGAAGTCTGGAGGGTGAATCAGAAGAAGCAGAAGAAGGAGAAGGAGAAGGTGAAGTCTGGAGGGTGAATCAGAAGAAGTAGAAGAAGGAGAAGGAGAAGGTGAAGTCTGGAGGGTGAATCAGAAGAAGTAGAAGAAGGAGAAGGAGAAGGTAAAGTTAGGAGGGTGAATCAGAAGAAGCAGAAGAAGGAGAAGGAGCAGGTGAAGTCAGGGGGGTGAAGCAGAAGAAGTAGAAGAAGGAGAAGGAGAAGGTGAAGTCAGGAGGGTGAAGCAGAAGAAGCAGAAGAAGGAGAAGGAGAAGGTGAAGTCTGGAGGGTGAATCAGAAGAAGTAGAAGAAGGAGAAGGAGAAGGTGAAGTCAGGAGAGTGAAGCAGAAGAAGCAGAAGAAGGAGAAGGAGAAGGTGAAGTCTGGAGGGTGAAGCAGAAGAAGCAGAAGAAGGAGAAGGAGTAGGTGAAGTCTGGAGGGTGAATCAGAAGAAGTAGAAGAAGGAGAAGGAGAAGGTGAAGTCAGGAGGGTGAAGCAGAAGAAGCAGAAGAAGGAGAAGGAGAAGGTGAAGTCTGGAGGGTGAAGCAGAAGAAGCAGAAGAAGGAGAAGGAGAAGGTGAAGTCTGGAGGGTGAATCAGAAGAAGCAGAAGAAGGAGAAGGAGAAGGTGAAGTTTGGAGGGTGAATAAGAAGAAGCAGAAGAAGGAGAAGGAGAAGGTGAAGTCTGGAGGGCGCAGCAGAAGAAGCAGAAGAAGGAGAAGGAGAAGGTGAAGTCTGGAGGGTGAATCAGAAGAAGTAGAAGAAGGAGAAGGAGAAGGTGAAGTCAGGAGAGTGAAGCAGAAGAAGCAGAAGAAGGAGAAGGAGAAGGTGAAGTCTGGAGGGTGAAGCAGAAGAAGCAGAAGAAGGAGAAGGAGAAGGTGAAGTCTGGAGGGCGAAGCAGAAGAAGCAGAAGAAGGAGAAGGAGAAGGTGAAGTCTGGAGGGTGAAGCAGAAGAAGCAGAAGAAGGAGAAGGAGAAGGTGAAGTCTGGAGGGTGAATCAGAAGAAGTAGAAGAAGGAGAAGGAGAAGGTGAAGTCAGGAGGGTGAATCAGAAGAAGTAGAAGAAGGAGAAGGAGAAGGTGAAGTCAGGAGGGTGAAGCAGAAGAAGGAGAAGGAGAAGGTGAAGTCAGGAGGGTGAATCGGAAGAAGTAGAAGAAGGAGAAGGAGAAGGTGAAGTCTGGAGGGTGAATCAGAAGAAGTAGAAGAAGGAGAAGGAGAAGGTGAAGTCTGGAGGGTGAATCAGAAGAAGTAGAAGAAGGAGAAGGAGAAGGTGAAGTCTGGAGGGTGAATCAGAAGAAGCAGAAGAAGGAGAAGGAGAAGGTGACGTCTGGAGGGAGAAGCAGAAGAAGTAGAAGAAGGAGAAGGAGAAGGTGAAGTCTGGAGGGTGAATCAGAAGAAGTAGAAGAAGGAGAAGGAGAAGGTGAAGTCTGGAGGGTGAATCAGAAGAAGTAGAAGACGGAGAAGGAGAAGGTGAAGTCTGGAGGGTGAATCAGAAGAAGCAGAAGAAGGAGAAGGAGAAGGTGAAGTCTGGAGGGAGAATCAGAAGAAGCAGAAGAAAGAGAAGGAGAAGGTGAAGTCTGGAGGGTGAAGCAGAAGAAGCAGAAGAAGGAGAAGGAGAAGGTGAAGTCTGGAGGGTGAATCAGAAGAAGTAGAAGAAGGAGAAGGAGAAGGTGAAGTCAGGAGGGTGAATCAGAAGAAGTAGAAGAAGGAGAAGGAGAAGGTGAAGTCAGGAGGGTGAAGCAGAAGAAGGAGAAGGAGAAGGTGAAGTCAGGAGGGTGAATCGGAAGATGTAGAAGAAGGAGAAGGAGAAGGTGAAGTCTGGAGGGTGAATCAGAAGAAGTAGAAGAAGGAGAAGGAGAAGGTGAAGTCTGGAGGGTGAATCAGAAGAAGTAGAAGAAGGAGAAGGAGAAGGTGAAGTCTGGAGGGTGAATCAGAAGAAGCAGAAGAAGGAGAAGGAGAAGGTGACGTCTGGAGGGAGAAGCAGAAGAAGTAGAAGAAGGAGAAGGAGAAGGTGAAGTCTGGAGGGTGAATCAGAAGAAGTAGAAGAAGGAGAAGGAGAAGGTGAAGTCTGGAGGGTGAATCAGAAGAAGTAGAAGACGGAGAAGGAGAAGGTGAAGTCTGGAGTGTGAATCAGAAGAAGCAGAAGAAGGAGAAGGAGAAGGTGAAGTCTGGAGGGAGAATCAGAAGAAGCAGAAGAAAGAGAAGGAGAAGGTGAAGTCTGGAGGGTGAATCAGAAGAAGAAGAAGAAGGAGAAGGAGAAGGTGAAGTCTGGAGGGTGAATCAGAAGAAGCAGAAGAAGGAGAAGGAGAAGGTGAAGTCTGGAGGGTGAATCAGAAGAAGCAGAAGAAGGAGAAGGAAAAGGTGAAGTCTGGAGGGTGAATCAGAAGAAGCAGAAGAAGGAGAAGGAGGAGGTGAAGTCTGGAGGGTGAATCAGAAGAAGCAGAATAAGGAGAAGGAGAAGGTGAAGTCTGGAGGGTGAATCAGAAGAAGCAGAAGAAGGAGAAGGAGAAGGTGAAGTCTGGAGGGTGAATCAGAAGAAGTAGTAGAAGGAGAAGGAGAAGGTGAAGTCTGGAGGGTGAAGCAGAAGAAGTAGAAGAAGGAGAAGGAGAAGGTGAAGTCAGGAGGGTGAATCAGAAGAAGCAGAAGAAGGAGAAGGAGAAGGTGAAGTCTGGAGGGTGAATCAGAAGAATCAGAAGAAGGAGAAGGAGAAGATGAAGTCTGGAGGGTGAATCAGCAGAAGCAGAAGAAAGAGAAGGAGAAGGTAAAGTCTGGAGGGTGAAGCAGAAGAAACAGAAGAAGGAGAAGGAGTAGGTGAAGACTGGAGGGTGAATCAGAAGAAGTAGAAGAAGGAGAAGGAGAAGGTGAAGTCTGGAGGGTGAATCAGACGAAGTAGAAGAAGGAGAAGGAGAAGGTGAAGTCTGGAGGGTGAATCAGAAGAAGTAGAAGAAGGAGAAGGAGAAGGTGAAGTCTGGAGGGTGAATCAGAAGAAGCAGAAGAAGGAGAAGGAGAAGATGAAGTCTGGAGGGTGAATCAGAAGAAGTAGAAGAAGGAGAAGGAGAAGGTGAGGTCTGGAGGGTGAATCAGAAGAAGCAGAAGAAGGAGAAGGAGAAGGTGAAGTCTGGAGGGTGAATCAGAAGAAGCAGAAGAAGGAGAAGGAGAAGGTGAAGTCTGGAGGGTGAATCAGAAGAAGCAGAAGAAGGAGAAGGAGCAGGTGAAGTCAGGGGGTGAAGCAGAAGAAGTAGAAGAAGGAGAAGGAGAAGGTGAAGTCAGGACGGTGAAGCAGAAGAAGCAGAAGAAGGAGAAGGAGAAGGTGAAGTCTGGAGGGTGAAGCAGAAGAAGCAGAAGAAGGAGAAGGAGAGGGTGAAGTCTGGAGGGTGAATCAGAAGAAGTAGAAGAAGGAGAAGGAGAAGGTGAAGTCAGGAGAGTGAAGCAGAAGAAGCAGAAGAAGGAGAAGGAGAAGGTGAAGTCTGGAGGGCGAAGCAGAAGAAGCAGAGGAAGGAGAAGGAGAAGGTGAAGTCTGGAGGGTGAAGCAGAAGAAGCAGAAGAAGGAGAAGGAGTAGGTGAAGTCTGGAGGGTGAATCAGAAGAAGTAGAAGAAGGAGAAGGATAAGGTGAAGTCAGGAGGGTGAAGCAGAAGAAGCAGAAGAAGGAGAAGGAGAAGGTGAAGTCTGGAGGGTGAAGCAGAAGAAGCAGAAGAAGGAGAAGGAGAAGGTGAAGTCTGGAGGGTGAAGCAGAAGAAGCAGAAGAAGGAGAAGGAGAAGGTGAAGTCAGGAGGGTGGATCAGAAGAAGTAGAAGAAGGAGAAGGAGAAGGTGAAGTCTGGAGGGTGAATCAGAAGAAGCAGAAGAAGGAGAAGGAGAAGGTGAAGTCTGGAGGGCGCAGCAGAAGAAGCAGAAGAAGGAGAAAGAGAAGGTGAAGTCTGGAGGGTGAAGCAGAAGAAGCAGAAGAAGGAGAAGGAGTGGGTGAAGTCTGGAGGGTGAATCAGAAGAAGTAGAAGAAGGAGAAGGAGAAGGTGGAATCAGGAGAGTGAAGCAGAAGAAGCAGAAGAAGGAGAAGTAGAAGGTGAAGTCTGGAGGGCGAAGCAGAAGAAGCAGAAGAAGGAGAAGGAGAAGGTGAAGTCTGGAGGGTGAAGCAGAAGAAGCAGAAGAAGGAGAAGGAGTAGGTGAAGTCTGGAGGGTGAATCAGAAGAAGTAGAAGAAGGAGAAGGAGAAGGTGAAGTCAGGAGGGTGAAGCAGAAGAAGCAGAAGAAGGAGAAGGAGAAGGTGAAGTCTGGAGGGTGAAGCAGAAGAAGCAGAAGAAGGAGAAGGAGAAGGTGAAGTCTGGAGGGTGAATCAGAAGAAGCAGAAGAAGGAGAAGGAGAAGGTGAAGTCTGGAGGGTGAATAAGAAGAAGCAGAAGAAGGAGAAGGAGAAGGTGAAGTCTGGAGGGCGCAGCAGAAGAAGCAGAAGAAGGAGAAGGAGAAGGTGAAGTCTGGAGGGTGAATCAGAAGAAGTAGAAGAAGGAGAAGGAGAAGGTGAAGTCAGGAGAGTGAAGCAGAAGAAGCAGAAGAAGGAGAAGCAGAAGGTGAAGTCTGGAGGGTGAAGCAGAAGAAGCAGAAGAAGGAGAAGGAGAAGGTGAGGTCTGGAGGGCGAAGCAGAAGAAGCAGAAGAAGGAGAAGGAGAAGGTGAAGTCTGGAGGGTGAAGCAGAAGAAGCAGAAGAAGGAGAAGGAGAAGGTGAAGTCTGGAGGGTGAATCAGAAGAAGTAGAAGAAGGAGAAGGAGAAGGTGAAGTCAGGAGGGTGAATCAGAAGAAGTAGAAGAAGGAGAAGGAGAAGGTGAAGTCAGGAGGGTGAAGCAGAAGAAGCAGAAGAAGGAGAAGGAGAAGGTGAAGTCAGGAGGGTGAATCGGAAGAAGTAGAAGAAGGAGAAGGAGAAGGTGAAGTCTGGAGGGTGAATCAGAAGAAGTAGAAGAAGGAGAAGGAGAAGGTGAAGTCTGGAGGGTGAATCAGAAGAAGTAGAAGAAGGAGAAGGAGAAGGTGAAGTCTGGAGGGTGAATCAGAAGAAGCAGAAGAAGGAGAAGGAGAAGGTGACGTCTGGAGGGAGAAGCAGAAGAAGTAGAAGAAGGAGAAGGAGAAGGTGAAGTCTGGAGGGTGAATCAGAAGAAGTAGAAGAAGGAGAAGGAGAAGGTGAAGTCTGGAGGGTGAATCAGAAGAAGTAGAAGACGGAGAAGGAGAAGGTGAAGTCTGGAGGGTGAATCAGAAGAAGCAGAAGAACGAGAAGGAGAAGGTGAAGTCTGGAGGGTGAATCAGAAGAAGTAGAAGAAGGAGAAGGAGAAGGTGTAGTCTGGAGGGTGAATCAGAAGAAGTTGACGAAGGAGAAGGAGAAGGTGAAGTCTGGAGGGTGAATCAGAAGAAGCAGAAGAACGAGAAGGAGAAGGTGAAGTCTGGAGGGTGAATCAGAAGAAGTAGAAGAAGGAGAAGGAGAAGGTGAAGTCTGGAGGATGAATCAGAAGAAGCAGAAGAAGGAGAAGGAGAAGGTGAAGTCTGGAGGGTGAATCAGAAGAAGCAGAAGAAGGAGAAGGAGAAGGTGAAGTCTGGAGTGTGAATCAGAAGAAGCAGAATAAGGAGAAGGAGAAGGTGAAGTCTGGAGGGTGAATCAGAAGAAGCAGAAGAAGGAGAAGGAGAAGGTGAAGTCTGGAGGGTGAATCAGAAGAAGTAGAAGAAGGAGAAGGAGAAGGTGAAGTCTGGAGGGTGAATCAGAAGAAGTAGAAGAAGGAGAAGGAGAAGGTGAAGTCTGGAGGGTGAATCAGAAGCAGTAGAAGAAGGAGAAGGAGAAGGTGAAGTCTGGAGGGTGAAGCAGAAGAAGTAGAAGAAGGAGAAGGAGAAGGTGAAGTCAGGAGGGTGAATCAGAAGAAGTAGAAGAAGGAGAAGGAGAAGGTGAAGTCAGGAGGGTGAATCAGAAGAAGCAGAAGAAGGAGAAGGAGAAGGTGAAGTCTGGAGGGTGAATCAGAAGAATCAGAAGAAGGAGAAGGAGAAGGTGAAGTCTGGAGGGTGAATCAGAAGAAGCAGAAGAAAGAGAAGGAGAAGGTGAATTCTGGAGGGTGAAGCAGAAGAAACAGAAGAAGGAGAAGGAGAAGGTGAAGACTGGAGGGTGAATCAGAAGAAGTAGAAGAAGGAGAAGGAGAAGGTGAGGTCTGGAGGGCGAATCAGAAGAAGTGGAAGAAGGAGAAGGAGAAGGTGAAGTCTGGAGGGTGAATCAGAAGAAGCAGAAGAAGGAGAAGGAGAAGATGAAGTCTGGAGGGTGAATCAGAAGAAGTAGAAGAAGCAGAAGGAGAAGGTGAGGTCTGGAGTGTGAATCAGAAGAAGCAGAAGAAGGAGAAGGAGAAGGTGAAGTCTGGAGGGTGAATCAGAAGAAGCAGAAGAAGGAGAAGGAGAAGGTGAAGTCTGGAGGGTGTATCAGAAGAAGCAGAAGAAGGAGAAGGAGAAGGTGAAGTCAGGAGGGTGAATCAGAAGAAGCAGAAGAAGGAGAAGGAGAAGGTGAAGTTAGGAAGGTGAATCAGAAGAAGCAGAAGAAGGAGAAGGAGAAGGTGAAGTCTGGAGGGTGAATCAGAAGAAGCAGAAGAAGGAGAAGGAGAAGGTGAAGTCAGGAGGGTGAATCAGAAGAAGCAGAAGAAGGAGAAGCATAAGGTAAAGTTAGGAGGGTGAATCAGAAGAAGCAGAAGAAGGAGAAGGAGCAGGTGAAGTCAGGGGGGTGAAGCAGAAGAAGTAGAAGAAGGAGAAGGAGAAGGTGAAGTCAGGAGGGTGAAGCAGAAGAAGCAGAAGAAGGAGAAGGAGAAGGTGAAGTCTGGAGGGTGAATCAGAAGAAGTAGAAGAAGGAGAAGGAGAAGGTGAAGTCAGGAGAGTGAAGCAGAAGAAGCAGAAGAAGGAGAAGGAGAAGGTGAAGTCTGGAGGGTGAATTAGAAGAAGCAGAAGAAGGAGAAGGAGAAGGTGAAGTCAGGAGGGTGAATCAGAAGAAGCAGAAGAAGGAGAAGCAGAAGGTAAAGTTAGGAGGGTGAATCAGAAGAAGCAGAAGAAGGAGAAGGAGCAGGTGAAGTCAGGGGGGTGAAGCAGAAGAAGTAGAAGAAGGAGAAGGAGAAGGTGAAGTCAGGAGGGTGAAGCAGAAGAAGCAGAAGAAGGAGAAGGAGAAGGTGAAGTCTGGAGGGTGAATCAGAAGAAGTAGAAGAAGGAGAAGGAGAAGGTGAAGTCAGGAGAGTGAAGCAGAAGAAGCAGAAGAAGGAGAAGGAGAAGGTGAAGTCTGGAGGGTGAAGCAGAAGAAGCAGAAGAAGGAGAAGGAGTAGGTGAAGTCTGGAGGGTGAATCAGAAGAAGTAGAAGAAGGAGAAGGAGAAGGTGAAGTCAGGAGGGTGAAGCAGAAGAAGCAGAAGAAGGAGAAGGAGAAGGTGAAGTCTGGAGGGTGAAGCAGAAGAAGCAGAAGAAGGAGAAGGAGAAGGTGAAGTCTGGAGGGTGAATCAGAAGAAGCAGAAGAAGGAGAAGGAGAAGGTGAAGTTTGGAGTGTGAATA
This sequence comes from Somniosus microcephalus, assembly GCF_052327205.1. Classification (NCBI taxonomy): domain Eukaryota; kingdom Metazoa; phylum Chordata; class Chondrichthyes; order Squaliformes; family Somniosidae; genus Somniosus; species Somniosus microcephalus. The sequence continues at coordinate 114,676 of NW_028225856.1, read as the reverse complement.
AGAAGAAGCAGAAGAAGGAGAAGGAGAAGGTGAAGTCTGGAGGGCGCAGCAGAAGAAGCAGAAGAAGGAGAAGGAGAAGGTGAAGTCTGGAGGGCGAAGCAGAAGAAGCAGAAGAAGGAGAAGGAGAAGGTGAAGTCTGGAGGGTGAATCAGAAGAAGCAGAAGAAGGAGAAGGAGAAGGTGAAGTCTGGAGTGTGAATCAGAAGAAGCAGAATAAGGAGAAGGAGAAGGTGAAGTCTGGAGGGTGAATCAGAAGAAGTAGAAGAAGGAGAAGGAGGAGGTGAAGTCAGGAGGGTGAATCAGAAGAAGTAGAAGAAGGAGAAGGAGAAGGTGAAGTCAGGAGGGTGAAGCAGAAGAAGCGGAAGAAGGAGAAGGAGAAGGTGAAGTCAGGAGGGTGAATCGGAAGAAGTAGAAGAAGGAGAAGGAGAAGGTGAAGTCTGGAGGGTGAATCAGAAGAAGTAGAAGAAGGAGAAGGAGAAGGTGAAGTCTGGAGGGTGAATCAGAAGAAGTAGAAGAAGGAGAAGGAGAAGGTGAAGTCTGGAGGGTGAATCAGAAGAAGCAGAAGAAGGAGAAGGAGAAGGTGACGTCTGGAGGGAGAAGCAGAAGAAGTAGAAGAAGGAGAAGGAGAAGGTGAAGTCTGGAGGGTGAATCAGAAGAAGTAGAAGAAGGAGAAGGAGAAGGTGAAGTCTGGAGGGTGAATCAGAAGAAGTAGAAGACGGAAAAGGAGAAGGTGAAGTCTGGAGGGTGAATCAGAAGAAGCAGAAGAACGAGAAGGAGAAGGTGAATTCTGGAGGGTGAATCAGAAGAAGTAGAAGAAGGAGAAGGAGAAGGTGTAGTCTGGAGGGTGAATCAGAAGAAGTTGACGAAGGAGAAGGAGAAGGTGAAGTCTGGAGGGTGAATCAGAAGAAGCAGAAGAACGAGAAGGAGAAGGTGAAGTCTGGAGGGTGAATCAGAAGAAGTAGAAGAAGGAGAAGGAGAAGGTGAAGTCTGGAGGATGAATCAGAAGAAGCAGAAGAAGGAGAAGGAGAAGGAGAAGTCTGGAGGGTGAATCAGAAGAAGCAGAAGAAGGAGAAGGAGAAGGTGAAGTCTGGAGTGTGAATCAGAAGAAGCAGAATAAGGAGAAGGAGAAGGTGAAGTCTGGAGGGTGAATCAGAAGAAGCAGAAGAAGGAGCAGGAGAAGGTGAAGTCTGGAGGGTGAATCAGAAGAAGTAGAAGAAGGAGAAGGAGAAGGTGAAGTCTGGAGGGTGAATCAGAAGAAGTAGAAGAAGGAGAAGGAGAAGGTGAAGTCTGGAGGGTGAATCAGAAGCAGTAGAAGAAGGAGAAGGAGAAGGTGAAGTCTGGAGGGTGAAGCAGAAGAAGTAGAAGAAGGAGAAGGAGAAGGTGAAGTCAGGAGGGTGAATCAGAAGAAGTAGAAGAAGGAGAAGGAGAAGGTGCAGTCAGGAGGGTGAATCAGAAGAAGCAGAAGAAGGAGAAGGAGAAGGTGAAGTCTGGAGGGTGAATCAGAAGAATCAGAAGAAGGTGAAGGAGAAGGTGAAGTCTGGAGGGTGAATCAGAAGAAGCAGAAGAAAGAGAAGGAGAAGGTGAATTCTGGAGGGTGAAGCAGAAGAAACAGAAGAAGGAGAAGGAGAAGGTGAAGACTGGAGGGTGAATCAGAAGAAGTAGAAGAAGGAGAAGGAGAAGGTGAGGTCTGGAGGGCGAATCAGAAGAAGTAGAAGAAGGAGAAGGAGAAGTTGAAGTCTGGAGGGTGAATCAGAAGAAGCAGAAGAAGGAGAAGGAGAAGGTGAAGTCTGGAGGGTGAATCAGAAGAAGCAGAAGAAGGAGAAGGAGAAGATGAAGTCTGGAGGGTGAATCAGAAGAAGTAGAATGTGTAGAAGGAGATGGTGAGGTCTGGAGTGTGAATCAGAAGAAGCAGAAGAAGGAGAAGGAGAAGGTGAAGTCTGGAGGGTGAATCAGAAGAAGCAGAAGAAGGAGAAGGAGAAGGTGAAGTCTGGAGGGTGAATCAGAAGAAGCAGAAGAAGGAGAAGGAGAAGGTGAAGTCAGGAGGGTGAATCAGAAGAAGCAGAAGAAGGAGAATGAGAAGGTGAAGTTAGGAGGGTGAATCAGAAGAAGCAGAAGAAGGAGAAGGAGAAGGTGAAGTCTGGAGGGTGAATCAGAAGAAGCTGAAGAAGGAGAAGGAGAAGGTGAAGTCTGGAGGGTGAATTAGAAGAAGCAGAAGAAGGAGAAGGAGAAGGTGAAGTCAGGAGGGTGAATCAGAAGAAGCAGAAGAAGGAGAAGCAGAAGGTAAAGTTAGGAGGGTGAATCAGAAGAAGCAGAAGAAGGAGAAGGAGCAGGTGAAGTCAGGGGGGTGAAGCAGAAGAAGTAGAAGAAGGAGAAGGAGAAGGTGAAGTCAGGAGGGTGAAGCAGAAGAAGCAGAAGAAGGAGAAGGAGAAGGTGAAGACTGGAGGGTGAATCAGAAGAAGTAGAAGAAGGAGAAGGAGAAGGTGAAGTCAGGAGAGTGAAGCAGAAGAAGCAGAAGAAGGAGAAGGAGAAGGTGAAGTCTGGAGGGTGAAGCAGAAGAAGCAGAAGAAGGAGAAGGAGAAGGTGAAGTCTGGAGGGCGAAGCAGAAAAAGCAGAAGAAGGAGAAGGGGAAGGTGAAGTCTGGAGGGTGAATCAGAAGAAGTAGAAGAAGCAGAAGGAGAAGGTGAAGTCTGGAGGGTGAATCAGAAGAAGCAGAAGAAGGAGAAGGAGAAGGTGAAGTCTGGAGGGTGAATCAGAAGAAGCAGAAGAAGGAGAAGGAGAAGGTGAAGTCTGGAGGGTGAATCAGAAGAAGCAGAATAAGGAGAAGGAGAAGGTGAAGTCTGGATGGTGAATCAGAAGAAGCAGAAGAAGGAGAAGGAGAAGGTGAAGTCTGGAGGGTGAATCAGAAGAAGTAGAAGAAGGAGAAGGAGAAGGTGAAGTCTGGAGGGTGAATCAGAAGAAGTAGAAGAAGGAGAAGGAGCAGGTAAAGTTAGGAGGGTGAATCAGAAGAAGCAGAAGAAGGAGAAGGAGCAGGTGAAGTCAGGGGGGTGAAGCAGAAGAAGTAGAAGAAGGAGAAGGAGAAGGTGAAGTCAGGAGGGTGAAGCAGAAGAAGCAGAAGAAGGAGAAGGAGCAGGTGAAGTCAGGGGGGTGAAGCAGAAGAAGTAGAAGAAGGAGAAGGAGAAGGTGAAGTCAGGAGGGTGAAGCAGAAGAAGCAGAAGAAGGAGAAGGAGAAGGTGAAGTCTGGAGGGTGAATCAGAAGAAGTAGAAGAAGGAGAAGGAGAAGGTGAAGTCAGGAGAGTAAAGCAGAAGAAGCAGAAGAAGGAGAAGGAGAAGGTGAAGTCTGGAGGGTGAAGCAGAAGAAGGAGAAGGAGTAGGTGAAGTCTGGAGGATGAATCAGAAGAAGTAGAAGAAGGAGAAGGAGAAGGTGAAGTCAGGAGGGTGAAGCAGAAGAAGCAGAAGAAGGAGAAGGAGAAGGTGAAGTCTGGAGGGTGAAGCAGAAGAAGGAGAAGGAGAAGGTGAAGTCTGGAGGGTGAATCAGAAGAAGCAGAAGAAGGAGAAGGAGAAGGTGAAGTTTGGAGGGTGAATAAGAAGAAGCAGAAGAAGGAGAAGGAGAAGGTGAAGTGTGGAGGGCGCAGCATAAGAAGCAGAAGAAGGAGAAGGAGAAGGTAAAGTCTGGAGGGTGAATCAGAAGAAGTAGAAGAAGGAGAAGGAGAAGGTGAAGTCAGGAGAGTGAAGCAGAAGAAGCAGAAGAAGGAGAAGGAGAAGGTGAAGTCTGGAGGGTGAAGCAGAAGAAGCAGAAGAAGGAGAAGGAGAGGTGAAGTCTGGAGGGCGAAGCAGAAGAAGCAGAAGAAGGAGAAGGAGAAGGTGAAGTCTGGAGGGTGAATCAGAAGAAGCAGAAGAAGGAGAAGGAGAAGGTGAAGTCTGGAGGGTGAATCAGAAGAAGTAGTAGAAGGAGAAGGAGAAGGTGAAGTCTGGAGGGTGAAGCAGAAGAAGTAGAAGAAGGAGAAGGAGAAGGTGAAGTCAGGAGGGTGAATCAGAAGAAGCAGAAGAAGGAGAAGGAGAAGGTGAAGTCTGGAGGGTGAATCAGAAGAATCAGAAGAAGGAGAAGGAGAAGATGAAGTCTGGAGGGTGAATCAGCAGAAGCAGAAGAAAGAGAAGGAGAAGGTAAAGTCTGGAGGGTGAAGCAGAAGAAACAGAAGAAGGAGAAGGAGTAGGTGAAGACTGGAGGGTGAATCAGAAGAAGTAGAAGAAGGAGAAGGAGAAGGTGAAGTCTGGAGGGTGAATCAGACGAAGTAGAAGAAGGAGAAGGAGAAGGTGAAGTCTGGAGGGTGAATCAGAAGAAGTAGAAGAAGGAGAAGGAGAAGGTGAAGTCTGGAGGGTGAATCAGAAGAAGCAGAAGAAGGAGAAGGAGAAGATGAAGTCTGGAGGGTGAATCAGAAGAAGTAGAAGAAGGAGAAGGAGAAGGTGAGGTCTGGAGGGTGAATCAGAAGAAGCAGAAGAAGGAGAAGGAGAAGGTGAAGTCTGGAGGGTGAATCAGAAGAAGCAGAAGAAGGAGAAGGAGAAGGTGAAGTCTGGAGGGTGAATCAGAAGAAGCAGAAGAAGGAGAAGGAGCAGGTGAAGTCAGGGGGTGAAGCAGAAGAAGTAGAAGAAGGAGAAGGAGAAGGTGAAGTCAGGACGGTGAAGCAGAAGAAGCAGAAGAAGGAGAAGGAGAAGGTGAAGTCTGGAGGGTGAAGCAGAAGAAGCAGAAGAAGGAGAAGGAGAGGGTGAAGTCTGGAGGGTGAATCAGAAGAAGTAGAAGAAGGAGAAGGAGAAGGTGAAGTCAGGAGAGTGAAGCAGAAGAAGCAGAAGAAGGAGAAGGAGAAGGTGAAGTCTGGAGGGCGAAGCAGAAGAAGCAGAGGAAGGAGAAGGAGAAGGTGAAGTCTGGAGGGTGAAGCAGAAGAAGCAGAAGAAGGAGAAGGAGTAGGTGAAGTCTGGAGGGTGAATCAGAAGAAGTAGAAGAAGGAGAAGGATAAGGTGAAGTCAGGAGGGTGAAGCAGAAGAAGCAGAAGAAGGAGAAGGAGAAGGTGAAGTCTGGAGGGTGAAGCAGAAGAAGCAGAAGAAGGAGAAGGAGAAGGTGAAGTCTGGAGGGTGAAGCAGAAGAAGCAGAAGAAGGAGAAGGAGAAGGTGAAGTCAGGAGGGTGGATCAGAAGAAGTAGAAGAAGGAGAAGGAGAAGGTGAAGTCTGGAGGGTGAATCAGAAGAAGCAGAAGAAGGAGAAGGAGAAGGTGAAGTCTGGAGGGCGCAGCAGAAGAAGCAGAAGAAGGAGAAAGAGAAGGTGAAGTCTGGAGGGTGAAGCAGAAGAAGCAGAAGAAGGAGAAGGAGTGGGTGAAGTCTGGAGGGTGAATCAGAAGAAGTAGAAGAAGGAGAAGGAGAAGGTGGAATCAGGAGAGTGAAGCAGAAGAAGCAGAAGAAGGAGAAGTAGAAGGTGAAGTCTGGAGGGCGAAGCAGAAGAAGCAGAAGAAGGAGAAGGAGAAGGTGAAGTCTGGAGGGTGAAGCAGAAGAAGCAGAAGAAGGAGAAGGAGTAGGTGAAGTCTGGAGGGTGAATCAGAAGAAGTAGAAGAAGGAGAAGGAGAAGGTGAAGTCAGGAGGGTGAAGCAGAAGAAGCAGAAGAAGGAGAAGGAGAAGGTGAAGTCTGGAGGGTGAAGCAGAAGAAGCAGAAGAAGGAGAAGGAGAAGGTGAAGTCTGGAGGGTGAATCAGAAGAAGCAGAAGAAGGAGAAGGAGAAGGTGAAGTCTGGAGGGTGAATAAGAAGAAGCAGAAGAAGGAGAAGGAGAAGGTGAAGTCTGGAGGGCGCAGCAGAAGAAGCAGAAGAAGGAGAAGGAGAAGGTGAAGTCTGGAGGGTGAATCAGAAGAAGTAGAAGAAGGAGAAGGAGAAGGTGAAGTCAGGAGAGTGAAGCAGAAGAAGCAGAAGAAGGAGAAGGAGAAGGTGAAGTCTGGAGGGTGAAGCAGAAGCAGCAGAAGAAGGAGAAGGAGAAGGTGAGGTCTGGAGGGCGAAGCAGAAGAAGCAGAAGAAGGAGAAGGAGAAGGTGAAGTCTGGAGGGTGAAGCAGAAGAAGCAGAAGAAGGAGAAGGAGAAGGTGAAGTCTGGAGGGTGAATCAGAAGAAGTAGAAGAAGGAGAAGGAGAAGGTGAAGTCAGGAGGGTGAATCAGAAGAAGTAGAAGAAGGAGAAGGAGAAGGTGAAGTCAGGAGGGTGAAGCAGAAGAAGCAGAAGAAGGAGAAGGAGAAGGTGAAGTCAGGAGGGTGAATCGGAAGAAGTAGAAGAAGGAGAAGGAGAAGGTGAAGTCTGGAGGGTGAATCAGAAGAAGTAGAAGAAGGAGAAGGAGAAGGTGAAGTCTGGAGGGTGAATCAGAAGAAGTAGAAGAAGGAGAAGGAGAAGGTGAAGTCTGGAGGGTGAATCAGAAGAAGCAGAAGAAGGAGAAGGAGAAGGTGACGTCTGGAGGGAGAAGCAGAAGAAGTAGAAGAAGGAGAAGGAGAAGGTGAAGTCTGGAGGGTGAATCAGAAGAAGTAGAAGAAGGAGAAGGAGAAGGTGAAGTCTGGAGGGTGAATCAGAAGAAGTAGAAGACGGAGAAGGAGAAGGTGAAGTCTGGAGGGTGAATCAGAAGAAGCAGAAGAACGAGAAGGAGAAGGTGAAGTCTGGAGGGTGAATCAGAAGAAGTAGAAGAAGGAGAAGGAGAAGGTGTAGTCTGGAGGGTGAATCAGAAGAAGTTGACGAAGGAGAAGGAGAAGGTGAAGTCTGGAGGGTGAATCAGAAGAAGCAGAAGAACGAGAAGGAGAAGGTGAAGTCTGGAGGGTGAATCAGAAGAAGTAGAAGAAGGAGAAGGAGAAGGTGAAGTCTGGAGGATGAATCAGAAGAAGCAGAAGAAGGAGAAGGAGAAGGTGAAGTCTGGAGGGTGAATCAGAAGAAGCAGAAGAAGGAGAAGGAGAAGGTGAAGTCTGGAGTGTGAATCAGAAGAAGCAGAATAAGGAGAAGGAGAAGGTGAAGTCTGGAGGGTGAATCAGAAGAAGCAGAAGAAGGAGAAGGAGAAGGTGAAGTCTGGAGGGTGAATCAGAAGAAGTAGAAGAAGGAGAAGGAGAAGGTGAAGTCTGGAGGGTGAATCAGAAGAAGTAGAAGAAGGAGAAGGAGAAGGTGAAGTCTGGAGGGTGAATCAGAAGCAGTAGAAGAAGGAGAAGGAGAAGGTGAAGTCTGGAGGGAGAAGCAGAAGAAGTAGAAGAAGGAGAAGGAGAAGGTGAAGTCAGGAGGGTGAATCAGAAGAAGTAGAAGAAGGAGAAGGAGAAGGTGAAGTCAGGAGGGTGAATCAGAAGAAGCAGAAGAAGGAGAAGGAGAAGGTGAAGTCTGGAGGGTGAATCAGAAGAATCAGAAGAAGGAGAAGGAGAAGGTGAAGTCTGGAGGGTGAATCAGAAGAAGCAGAAGAAAGAGAAGGAGAAGGTGAATTCTGGAGGGTGAAGCAGAAGAAACAGAAGAAGGAGAAGGAGAAGGTGAAGACTGGAGGGTGAATCAGAAGAAGTAGAAGAAGGAGAAGGAGAAGGTGAGGTCTGGAGGGCGAATCAGAAGAAGTGGAAGAAGGAGAAGGAGAAGGTGAAGTCTGGAGGGTGAATCAGAAGAAGCAGAAGAAGGAGAAGGAGAAGATGAAGTCTGGAGGGTGAATCAGAAGAAGTAGAAGAAGCAGAAGGAGAAGGTGAGGTCTGGAGTGTGAATCAGAAGAAGCAGAAGAAGGAGAAGGAGAAGGTGAAGTCTGGAGGGTGAATCAGAAGAAGCAGAAGAAGGAGAAGGAGAAGGTGAAGTCTGGAGGGTGTATCAGAAGAAGCAGAAGAAGGAGAAGGAGAAGGTGAAGTCAGGAGGGTGAATCAGAAGAAGCAGAAGAAGGAGAAGGAGAAGGTGAAGTTAGGAAGGTGAATCAGAAGAAGCAGAAGAAGGAGAAGGAGAAGGTGAAATCTGGAGGGTGAATCAGAAGAAGCAGAAGAAGGAGAAGGAGAAGGTGAAGTCTGGAGGGTGAATTAGAAGAAGCAGAAGAAGGAGAAGGTGAAGGTGAAGTCAGGAGGGTGAATCAGAAGAAGCAGAAGAAGGAGAAGCATAAGGTAAAGTTAGGAGGGTGAATCAGAAGAAGCAGAAGAAGGAGAAGGAGCAGGTGAAGTCAGGGGGGTGAAGCAGAAGAAGTAGAAGAAGGAGAAGGAGAAGGTGAAGTCAGGAGGGTGAAGCAGAAGAAGCAGAAGAAGGAGAAGGAGAAGGTGAAGTCTGGAGGGTGAATCAGAAGAAGTAGAAGAAGGAGAAGGAGAAGGTGAAGTCAGGAGAGTGAAGCAGAAGAAGCAGAAGAAGGAGAAGGAGAAGGTGAAGTCTGGAGGGTGAATTAGAAGAAGCAGAAGAAGGAGAAGGAGAAGGTGAAGTCAGGAGGGTGAATCAGAAGAAGCAGAAGAAGGAGAAGCAGAAGGTAAAGTTAGGAGGGTGAATCAGAAGAAGCAGAAGAAGGAGAAGGAGCAGGTGAAGTCAGGGGGGTGAAGCAGAAGAAGTAGAAGAAGGAGAAGGAGAAGGTGAAGTCAGGAGGGTGAAGCAGAAGAAGCAGAAGAAGGAGAAGGAGAAGGTGAAGTCTGGAGGGTGAATCAGAAGAAGTAGAAGAAGGAGAAGGAGAAGGTGAAGTCAGGAGAGTGAAGCAGAAGAAGCAGAAGAAGGAGAAGGAGAAGGTGAAGTCTGGAGGGTGAAGCAGAAGAAGCAGAAGAAGGAGAAGGAGTAGGTGAAGTCTGGAGGGTGAATCAGAAGAAGTAGAAGAAGGAGAAGGAGAAGGTGAAGTCAGGAGGGTGAAGCAGAAGAAGCAGAAGAAGGAGAAGGAGAAGGTGAAGTCTGGAGGGTGAAGCAGAAGAAGCAGAAGAAGGAGAAGGAGAAGGTGAAGTCTGGAGGGTGAATCAGAAGAAGCAGAAGAAGGAGAAGGAGAAGGTGAAGTTTGGAGTGTGAATAAGAAGAAGCAGAAGAAGGAGAAGGAGAAGGTGAAGTCTGGAGGGCGCAGCAGAAGAAGCAGAAGAAGGAGAAGGAGAAGGTGAAGTCTGGAGGGCGAAGCAGAAGAAGCAGAAGAAGGAGAAGGAGAAGGTGAAGTCTGGAGGGTGAATCAGAAGAAGCAGAAGAAGGAGAAGGAGAAGGTGAAGTCTGGAGTGTGAATCAGAAGAAGCAGAATAAGGAGAAGGAGAAGGTGAAGTCTGGAGGGTGAATCAGAAGAAGTAGAAGAAGGAGAAGGAGGAGGTGAAGTCAGGAGGGTGAATCAGAAGAAGTAGAAGAAGGAGAAGGAGAAGGTGAAGTCAGGAGGGTGAAGCAGAAGAAGCGGAAGAAGGAGAAGGAGAAGGTGAAGTCAGGAGGGTGAATCGGAAGAAGTAGAAGAAGGAGAAGGAGAAGGTGAAGTCTGGAGGGTGAATCAGAAGAAGTAGAAGAAGGAGAAGGAGAAGGTGAAGTCTGGAGGGTGAATCAGAAGAAGTAGAAGAAGGAGAAGGAGAAGGTGAAGTCTGGAGGGTGAATCAGAAGAAGCAGAAGAAGGAGAAGGAGAAGGTGACGTCTGGAGGGAGAAGCAGAAGAAGTAGAAGAAGGAGAAGGAGAAGGTGAAGTCTGGAGGGTGAATCAGAAGAAGTAGAAGAAGGAGAAGGAGAAGGTGAAGTCTGGAGGGTGAATCAGAAGAAGTAGAAGACGGAAAAGGAGAAGGTGAAGTCTGGAGGGTGAATCAGAAGAAGCAGAAGAACGAGAAGGAGAAGGTGAAGTCTGGAGGGTGAATCAGAAGAAGTAGAAGAAGGAGAAGGAGAAGGTGTAGTCTGGAGGGTGAATCAGAAGAAGTTGACGAAGGAGAAGGAGAAGGTGAAGTCTGGAGGGTGAATCAGAAGAAGCAGAAGAACGAGAATGAGAAGGTGAAGTCTGGAGGGTGAATCAGAAGAAGTAGAAGAAGGAGAAGGAGAAGGTGAAGTCTGGAGGATGAATCAGAAGAAGCAGAAGAAGGAGAAGGAGAAGGAGAAGTCTGGAGGGTGAATCAGAAGAAGCAGAAGAAGGAGAAGGAGAAGGTGAAGTCTGGAGTGTGAATCAGAAGAAGCAGAATAAGGAGAAGGAGAAGGTGAAGTCTGGAGGGTGAATCAGAAGAAGCAGAAGAAGGAGAAGGTGAAGTCTGGAGGGTGAATCAGAAGAAGTAGAAGAAGGAGAAGGAGAAGGTGAAGTCTGGAGGGTGAATCAGAAGAAGTAGAAGAAGGAGAAGGAGAAGGTGAAGTCTGGAGGGTGAATCAGAAGCAGTAGAAGAAGGAGAAGGAGAAGGTGAAGTCTGGAGGGTGAAGCAGAAGAAGTAGAAGAAGGAGAAGGAGAAGGTGAAGTCAGGAGGGTGAATCAGAAGAAGTAGAAGAAGGAGAAGGAGAAGGTGAAGTCAGGAGGGTGAATCAGAAGAAGCAGAAGAAGGAGAAGGAGAAGGTGAAGTCTGGAGGGTGAATCAGAAGAATCAGAAGAAGGTGAAGGAGAAGGTGAAGTCTGGAGGGTGAATCAGAAGAAGCAGAAGAAAGAGAAGGAGAAGGTGAATTCTGGAGGGTGAAGCAGAAGAAACAGAAGAAGGAGAAGGAGAAGGTGAAGACTGGAGGGTGAATCAGAAGAAGTAGAAGAAGGAGAAGGAGAAGGTGAGGTCTGGAGGGCGAATCAGAAGAAGTAGAAGAAGGAGAAGGAGAAGTTGAAGTCTGGAGGGTGAATCAGAAGAAGCAGAAGAAGGAGAAGGAGAAGGTGAAGTCTGGAGGGTGAATCAGAAGAAGCAGAAGAAGGAGAAGGAGAAGATGAAGTCTGGAGGGTGAATCAGAAGAAGTAGAATGTGTAGAAGGAGATGGTGAGGTCTGGAGTGTGAATCAGAAGAAGCAGAAGAAGGAGAAGGAGAAGGTGAAGTCTGGAGGGTGAATCAGAAGAAGCAGAAGAAGGAGAAGGAGAAGGTGAAGTCTGGAGGGTGAATCAGAAGAAGCAGAAGAAGGAGAAGGAGAAGGTGAAGTCAGGAGGGTGAATCAGAAGAAGCAGAAGAAGGAGAAGGAGAAGGTGAAGTTAGGAGGGTGAATCAGAAGAAGCAGAAGAAGGAGAAGGAGAAGGTGAAGTCTGGAGGGTGAATCAGAAGAAGCTGAAGAAGGAGAAGGAGAAGGTGAAGTCTGGAGGGTGAATTAGAAGAAGCAGAAGAAGGAGAAGGAGAAGGTGAAGTCAGGAGGGTGAATCAGAAGAAGCAGAAGAAGGAGAAGCAGAAGGTAAAGTTAGGAGGGTGAATCAGAAGAAGCAGAAGAAGGAGAAGGAGCAGGTGAAGTCAGGGGGGTGAAGCAGAAGAAGTAGAAGAAGGAGAAGGAGAAGGTGAAGTCAGGAGGGTGAAGCAGAAGAAGCAGAAGAAGGAGAAGGAGAAGGTGAAGACTGGAGGGTGAATCAGAAGAAGTAGAAGAAGGAGAAGGAGAAGGTGAAGTCAGGAGAGTGAAGCAGAAGAAGCAGAAGAAGGAGAAGGAGAAGGTGAAGTCTGGAGGGTGAAGCAGAAGAAGCAGAAGAAGGAGAAGGAGAAGGTGAAGTCTGGAGGGCGAAGCAGAAAAAGCAGAAGAAGGAGAAGGGGAAGTTGAAGTCTGGAGGGTGAATCAGAAGAAGTAGAAGAAGCAGAAGGAGAAGGTGAAGTCTGGAGGGTGAATCAGAAGAAGCAGAAGAAGGAGAAGGAGAAGGTGAAGTCTGGAGGGTGAATCAGAAGAAGCAGAAGAAGGAGAAGGAGAAGGTGAAGTCTGGAGGGTGAATCAGAAGAAGCAGAATAAGGAGAAGGAGAAGGTGAAGTCTGGAGGGTGAATCAGAAGAAGCAGAAGAAGGAGAAGGAGAAGGTGAAGTCTGGAGGGTGAATCAGAAGAAGTAGAAGAAGGAGAAGGAGAAGGTGAAGTCTGGAGGGTGAATCAGAAGAAGTAGAAGAAGGAGAAGGAGCAGGTAAAGTTAGGAGGGTGAATCAGAAGAAGCAGAAGAAGGAGAAGGAGCAGGTGAAGTCAGGGGGGTGAAGCAGAAGAAGTAGAAGAAGGAGAAGGAGAAGGTGAAGTCAGGAGGGTGAAGCAGAAGAAGCAGAAGAAGGAGAAGGAGCAGGTGAAGTCAGGGGGGTGAAGCAGAAGAAGTAGAAGAAGGAGAAGGAGAAGGTGAAGTCAGGAGGGTGAAGCAGAAGAAGCAGAAGAAGGAGAAGGAGAAGGTGAAGTCTGGAGGGTGAATCAGAAGAAGTAGAAGAAGGAGAAGGAGAAGGTGAAGTCAGGAGAGTAAAGCAGAAGAAGCAGAAGAAGGAGAAGGAGAAGGTGAAGTCTGGAGGGTGAAGCAGAAGAAGGAGAAGGAGTAGGTGAAGTCTGGAGGATGAATCAGAAGAAGTAGAAGAAGGAGAAGGAGAAGGTGAAGTCAGGAGGGTGAAGCAGAAGAAGCAGAAGAAGGAGAAGGAGAAGGTGAAGTCTGGAGGGTGAAGCAGAAGAAGGAGAAGGAGAAGGTGAAGTCTGGAGGGTGAATCAGAAGAAGCAGAAGAAGGAGAAGGAGAAGGTGAAGTTTGGAGGGTGAATAAGAAGAAGCAGAAGAAGGAGAAGGAGAAGGTGAAGTGTGGAGGGCGCAGCATAAGAAGCAGAAGAAGGAGAAGGAGAAGGTAAAGTCTGGAGGGTGAATCAGAAGAAGTAGAAGAAGGAGAAGGAGAAGGTGAAGTCAGGAGAGTGAAGCAGAAGAAGCAGAAGAAGGAGAAGGAGAAGGTGAAGTCTGGAGGGTGAAGCAGAAGAAGCAGAAGAAGGAGAAGGAGAGGTGAAGTCTGGAGGGCGAAGCAGAAGAAGCAGAAGAAGGAGAAGGAGAAGGTGAAGTCTGGAGGGTGAAGCAGAAGAAGCAGAAGAAGGAGAAGGAGAAGGTGAAGTCTGGAGGGTGAATCAGAAGAAGTAGAAGAAGGAGAAGGAGAAGGTGAAGTCAGGAGGGTGAATCAGAAGAAGTAGAAGAAGGAGAAGGAGAAGGTGAAGTCAGGAGGATGAAGCAGAAGAAGCAGAAGAAGGAGAAGGAGAAGGTGAAGTCAGGAGGGTGAATCGGAAGAAGTAGAAGAAGGAGAAGGAGAAGGTGAAGTCTGGAGGGTGAATCAGAAGAAGTAGAAGAAGGAGAAGGAGAAGGTGAAGTCTGGAGGGTGAATCAGAAGAAGTAGAAGAAGGAGAAGGAGAAGGTGAAGTCTGGAGGGTGAATCAGAAGAAGCAGAAGAAGGAGAAGGAGAAGGTGACGTCTGGAGGGAGAAGCAGAAGAAGTAGAAGAAGGAGAAGGAGAAGGTGAAGTCTGGAGGGTGAATCAGAAGAAGTAGAAGAAGGAGAAGGAGAAGGTGAAGTCTGGAGGGTGAATCAGAAGATGTAGAAGACGGAGAAGGAGAAGGTGAAGTCTGGAGGGTGAATCAGAAGAAGCAGAAGAACGAGAAGGAGAAGGTGAAGTCTGGAGGGTGAATCAGAAGAAGTAGAAGAAGGAGAAGGAGAAGGTGTAGTCTGGAGGGTGAATCAGAAGAAGTTGACGAAGGAGAAGGAGAAGGTGAAGTCTGGAGGGTGAATCAGAAGAAGCAGAAGAACGAGAAGGAGAAGGTGAAGTCTGGAGGGTGAATCAGAAGAGGTAGAAGAAGGAGAAGGAGAAGGTGAAGTCTGGAGGATGAATCAGAAGAAGCAGAAGAAGGAGAAGGAGAAGGTGAAGTCTGGAGGGTGAGTCAGAAGAAGCAGAAGAAGGAGAAGGAGAAGGTGAAGTCTGGAGTGTGAATCAGAAGAAGCAGAATAAGGAGAAGGAGAAGGTGAAGTCTGGAGGGTGAATCAGAAGAAGCAGAAGAAGGAGAAGGAGAAGGTGAAGTCTGGAGGGTGAATCAGAAGAAGTAGAAGAAGGAGAAGGAGAAGGTGAAGTCTGGAGGGTGAATCAGAAGAAGTAGAAGAAGGAGAAGGAGAAGGTGAAGTCTGGAGGGTGAATCAGAAGCAGTAGAAGAAGGAGAAGGAGAAGGTGAAGTCTGGAGGGTGAAGCAGAAGAAGTAGAAGAAGGAGAAGGAGAAGGTGAAGTCAGGAGGGTGAATCAGAAGAAGTAGAAGAAGGAGAAGGAGAAGGTGAAGTCAGGAGGGTGAATCAGAAGAAGCAGAAGAAGGAGAAGGAGAAGGTGAAGTCTGGAGGGTGAATCAGAAGAATCAGAAGAAGGAGAAGGAGAAGGTGAAGTCTGGAGGGTGAATCAGAAGAAGCAGAAGAAAGAGAAGGAGAAGGTGAATTCTGGAGGGTGAAGCAGAAGAAACAGAAGAAGGAGAAGGAGAAGGTGAAGTCTGGAGGGTGAATCAGAAGAAGTAGAAGAAGGAGAAGGAGAAGGTGAAGTCAGGAGGGTGAATCAGAAGAAGTAGAAGAAGGAGAAGGAGAAGGTGAAGTCAGGAGGGTGAAGCAGAAGAAGCAGAAGAAGGAGAAGGAGAAGGTGAAGTCAGGAGGGTGAATCGGAAGAAGTAGAAGAAGGAGAAGGAGAAGGTGAAGTCTGGAGGGTGAATCAGAAGAAGTAGAAGAAGGAGAAGGAGAAGGTGAAGTCTGGAGGGTGAATCAGAAGAAGTAGAAGAAGGAGAAGGAGAAGGTGAAGTCTGGAGGGTGAATCAGAAGAAGCAGAAGAAGGAGAAGGAGAAGGTGACGTCTGGAGGGAGAAGCAGAAGAAGTAGAAGAAGGAGAAGGAGAAGGTGAAGTCTGGAGGGTGAATCAGAAGAAGTAGAAGAAGGAGAAGGAGAAGGTGAAGTCTGGAGGGTGAATCAGAAGATGTAGAAGACGGAGAAGGAGAAGGTGAAGTCTGGAGGGTGAATCAGAAGAAGCAGAAGAACGAGAAGGAGAAGGTGAAGTCTGGAGGGTGAATCAGAAGAAGTAGAAGAAGGAGAAGGAGAAGGTGTAGTCTGGAGGGTGAATCAGAAGAAGTTGACGAAGGAGAAGGAGAAGGTGAAGTCTGGAGGGTGAATCAGAAGAAGCAGAAGAACGAGAAGGAGAAGGTGAAGTCTGGAGGGTGAATCAGAAGAAGTAGAAGAAGGAGAAGGAGAAGGTGAAGTCTGGAGGATGAATCAGAAGAAGCAGAAGAAGGAGAAGGAGAAGGTGAAGTCTGGAGGGTGAATCAGAAGAAGCAGAAGAAGGAGAAGGAGAAGGTGAAGTCTGGAGTGTGAATCAGAAGAAGCAGAATAAGGAGAAGGAGAAGGTGAAGTCTGGAGGGTGAATCAGAAGAAGCAGAAGAAGGAGATGGAGAAGGTGAAGTCTGGAGGGTGAATCAGAAGAAGTAGAAGAAGGAGAAGGAGAAGGTGAAGTCTGGAGGGTGAATCAGAAGAAGTAGAAGAAGGAGAAGGAGAAGGTGAAGTCTGGAGGGTGAATCAGAAGCAGGAGAAGAAGGAGAAGGAGAAGGTGAAGTCTGGAGGGTGAAGCAGAAGAAGTAGAAGAAGGAGAAGGAGAAGGTGAAGTCAGGAGGGTGAATCAGAAGAAGTAGAAGAAGGAGAAGGAGAAGGTGAAGTCAGGAGGGTGAATCAGAAGAAGCAGAAGAAGGAGAAGGAGAAGGTGAAGTCTGGAGGGTGAATCAGAAGAATCAGAAGAAGGAGAAGGAGAAGGTGAAGTCTGGAGGGTGAATCAGAAGAAGCAGAAGAAAGAGAAGGAGAAGGTGAATTCTGGAGGGTGAAGCAGAAGAAACAGAAGAAGGAGAAGGAGAAGGTGAAGACTGGAGGGTGAATCAGAAGAAGTAGAAGAAGGAGAAGGAGAAGGTGAGGCATGGAGGGCGAATCAGAAGAAGTAGAAGAAGGAGAAGGTGAAGTCTGGAGGGTGAATCAGAAGAAGCAGAAGAAGGAGAAGGAGAAGGTGAAGTCTGGAGGGTGAAACAGAAGAAGCAGAAGAAGGAGAAGGAGAAGATGAAGTCTGGAGGGTGAATCAGAAGAAGTAGAAGAAGTAGAAGGAGAAGGTGAGGTCTGGAGTGTGAATCAGAAGAAGCAGAAGAAGGAGAAGGAGAAGGTGAAGTCTGGAGGGTGAATCAGAAGAAGCAGAAGAAGGAGAAGGAGAAGGTGAAGTCTGGAGGGTGAATCAGAAGAAGCAGAAGAAGGAGAAGGAGAAGGTGAAGTCAGGAGGGTGAATCAGAAGAAGCAGAAGAAGGAGAAGGAGAAGGTGAAGTTAGGAGGGTGAATCAGAAGAAGCAGAAGAAGGAGAAGGAGAAGGTGAAGTCTGGAGGGTGAATCAGAAGAAGCTGAAGAAGGAGAAGGAGAAGGTGAAGTCTGGAGGGTGAATTAGAAGAAGCAGAAGAAGGAGAAGGAGAAGGTGAAGTCAGGAGGGTGAATCAGAAGAAGCAGAAGAAGGAGAAGCAGAAGGTAAAGTTAGGAGGGTGAATCAGAAGAAGCAGAAGAAGGAGAAGGAGCAGGTGAAGTCAGGGGGGTGAAGCAGAAGAAGTAGAAGAAGGAGAAGGAGAAGGTGAAGTCAGGAGGGTGAAGCAGAAGAAGCAGAAGAAGGAGAAGGAGAAGGTGAAGTCTGGAGGGTGAATCAGAAGAAGTAGAAGAAGGAGAAGGAGAAGGTGAAGTCAGGAGAGTGAAGCAGAAGAAGCAGAAGAAGGAGAAGGAGAAGGTGAAGTCTGGAGGGTGAAGCAGAAGAAGCAGAAGAAGGAGAAGGAGAAGGTGAAGTCTGGAGGGCGAAGCAGAAAAAGCAGAAGAAGGAGAAGGGGAAGGTGAAGTCTGGAGGGTGAATCAGAAGAAGTAGAAGAAGCAGAAGGAGAAGGTGAAGTCTGGAGGGTGAATCAGAAGAAGCAGAAGAAGGAGAAGGAGAAGGTGAAGTCTGGAGGGTGAATCAGAAGAAGCAGAAGAAGGAGAAGGAGAAGGTGAAGTCAGGGGGATGAAGCAGAAGAAGTAGAAGAAGGAGAAGGAGAAGGTGAAGTCTGGAGGGTGAATCAGAAGAAGTAGAAGAAGGAGAAGGAGAAGGTGAAGTCTGGAGGGTGAATTAGAAGAAGCAGAAGAAGGCGAAGGAGAAGGTGAAGTCTGGAGGGTGAATCAGAAGAAGTAGAAGAAGGAGAAGGAGACGGTGAAGTCTGGAGGGTGAATCAGAAGAAGCAGAAGAAGGAGAAGGAGAAGGTGAAGTCTGGAGGGTGAATCAGAAGAAGCAGAAGAAGGAGAAGGGAAGGTGAAGTCTGGAGGGTGAATCAGAAGAAGTAGAAGAAGGAGAAGGAGAAGGTGAAGTCTGGAGGGTGAATCAGAAGAAGCAGAAGAAGGAGAAGGAGAAGATGAAGTCTGGAGGGTGAATCAGAAGAAATAGAAGAAGGAGAAGGAGAAGGTGAAGTCTGGAGGGTGAAACAGAAGAAGCAGAAGAAGGAGAAGGAGAAGGTAAAGTCTGGAGGGTGAATCAGGAGAAGCAGAAGAAGGAGAAGGTGAAGTCTGGAGGGTGAATCAGAAGAAGTAGAAGAAGGAGAAGGAGAAGGTGAAGTCTGGAGGGTGAATCAGAAGAAGTAGAAGAAGGAGAAGGAGAAGGTGAAGTCTGGAGGGTGAATCAGAAGAAGCAGAAGAAGGAGAAGGAGAAGATGAAGTCTGGAGGGTGAATCAGAAGAAATAGAAGAAGGAGAAGGAGAAGGTGAAGTCTGGAGGGTGAAACAGAAGAAGCAGAAGAAGGAGAAGGAGAAGGTAAAGTCTGGAGGGTGAATCAGGAGAAGCAGAATAAGGCGAAGGAGAAGGTGAAGTCTGGAGGGTGAATCAGAAGAAGCAGAAGAAGGAGAAGGAGAAGGTGAAGTCTGGAGGGTGAATCAGAAGAAGTAGAAGAAGGAGAAGGAGAAGGTGAAGCCTGGAGGGTGAATCAGAAGTAGAAGAAGGAGAAGGCGAAGGTGAAGTCAGGAGGGTGAATCAGAAGAAGTAGAAGAAGAAGAAGGAGAAGGTGAAGTCAGGAGGGTGAATCAGAAGAAGCAGAAGAAGGAGAAGGAGAAGGTGAAGTCTGGAGGGTGAATCAGAAGAATCAGAAGAAGGAGAAGGAGAAGGTGAAGTCTGGAGGGTGAATCAGAAGAAGCAGAAGAAAGAGAAGGAGAAGGTGAAGTCTGGAGGGTGAAGCAGAAGAAGCAGAAGAAGGAGAAGGAGAAGGTGAAGACTGGAGGGTGAATCAGAAGAAGTAGAAGAAGGAGAAGGAGAAGGTGAAGTCTGGAGGGTGAATCAGAAGAAGCAGAAGAAGGAGAAGGAGAAGGTGAAGTCTGGAGGGTGAATCAGAAGAAGCAGAAGAAGGAGAAGGAGAAGATGAAGTCTGGATGGTCAATCAGAAGAAGTAGAAGAAGGAGAAGGAGATGGTGAGGTCTGGAGGGTGAATCAGAAGAACCAGAAGAAGGAGAAGGAGAAGGTGAAGTCTGGAGGGTGAATCAGAAGAAGCAGAAGAAGGAGAAGGAGAAGGTGAAGTCTGGAGGGTGAATCAGAAGAAGCAGAAGAAGGAGAAGGACAAGCTGAAGTCAGGAGGGTGAATCAGAAGAAGCAGAAGAAGGAGAAGGAGAAGGTGAAGTTAGGAGGGTGAATCAGAAGAAGCAGAAGAAGGAGAAGGAGAAGATGAAGTCTGGAGGGTGAATCAGAAGAAATAGAAGAAGGAGAAGGAGAAGGTGAAGTCTGGAGGGTGAAACAGAAGAAGCAGAAGAAGGAGAAGGAGAAGGTAAAGTCTGGAGGGTGAATCAGGAGAAGCAGAAGAAGGAGAAGGAGAAGTTGAAGTCTGGAGGGTGAATCAGAAGAAGTAGAAGAAGGAGAAGGAGAAGGTGAAGTCTGGAGGGTGAATCAGAAGAAGTAGAAGAAGGAGAAGGAGAAGGTGAAGTCTGGAGGGTGAATCAGAAGAAGCAGAAGAAGGAGAAGGAGAAGATGAAGTCTGGAGGGTGAATCAGAAGAAATAGAAGAAGGAGAAGGAGAAGGTGAAGTCTGGAGGGTAATGCAGAAGATGCAGAAGAAGGAGAAGGAGAAGGTAAAGTCTGGAGGGTGAATCAGGAGAAGCAGAATAAGGCGAAGGAGAAGGTGAAGTCTGGAGGGTGAATCAGAAGAAGCAGAAGAAGGAGAAGGAGAAGGTGAAGTCTGGAGGGTGAATCAGAAGAAGCAGAAGAAGGAGAAGGAGAAGGTGAAGTCAGGAGGGTGAATCAGAAGAAGCAGAAGAAGGAGAAGGAGAAGGTGAAGTTAGGAGGGTGAATCAGAAGGAGCAGAAGAAGGAGAAGGAGAAGGTGAAGTCAGGGGGATGAAGCAGAAGAAGTAGAAGAAGGAGAAGGAGAAGGTGAAGTCAGGAGGGTGAAGCAGAAGAAGCAGAAGAAGGAGAAGGAGAAGGTGAAGTCTGGAGGGTGCAGCAGAAGAAGCAGGAGAAGGAGAATGAGAAGGTGAAGTCTGGAGGGTGAAGCAGAAGAAGCAGAAGAAGGAGAAGGAGAAGGTGAAGTCTGGAGGGTGAATCAGAAGAAGTAGAAGAAGGAGAAGGAGAAGGTGAAGTCAGGAGGGTGAAGCAGAAGAAGCAGAAGAAGGAGAAGGAGTAGGTGAAGTCTGGAGGGTGAAGCAGAAGAAGCAGAAGAAGGAGAAGGAGAAGGTGAAGTCTGGAGGGTGAATCAGAAGAAGCAGAAGAAGGAGAAGGAGAAGGTGAAGTCTGGAGGGTGAATCAGAAGAAGCAGAAGAAGGAGAAGGAGCAGGTGAAGTCTGGAGGGTGAATCAGAAGAAGCAGAAGAATTAGAAGGAGAAGGTGAAGTCTGGAGGGTGAATCAGAAGAAGTAGAAGAAGGAGAAGGAGAAGGTGAAGTCTGGAGGGTGAATCAGCAGAAGCAGAAGAAGGAGAAGGAGAAGGTGAAGTCAGGAGGGTGAATCAGAAGAAGGAGAAGAAGGAAAAGGAGAAGGTGAAGTCTGGAGGGTGAATCAGAAGAAGCAGAAGAAGGAGAAGGAGAAGGTGAAGACTGGAGGGTGAATCAGAAGAAGCAGAAGAAGGAGAAGGAGAAGATGAAGTCCGGAGGGTGAATCAGAAGAAGTAGAAGAAGGAGAAGGTGAGGTCTGGAGGGTGAATCAGAAGAAGAAGAAGAAGGAGAAGGAGAAGGTGAAGTCTGAAGGATGAATCAGAAGAAGCAGAAGAAGGAGAAGGAGAAGGTGAAGTCTGAAGGGTGAATCAGAAGAAGCAGAAGAAGGAGAAGGAGAAGGTGAAGTCTGGAGGATGAATCAGAAGAAGGAGAAGAAGGAGAAGGAGAAGGTGAAGTCTGGAGGGTGAATCAGAAGAAGTAGAAGAAGGAGAAGGAGATGGTGAAGTCTGGAGGGTGAATCAGAAGAAGTAGAAGAAGGAGAAGGAGAAGGTGAAGTCTGGAGGGTGAATCAGAAGAAGCAGAAGAAGGAGAAGGAGAAGGTGAAGTCTGGAGGGTGAATCAGAAGAAGCAGAAGAAGGAGAAGGAGAAGATGAAGTCTGGAGGGTGAATCAGAAGAAGTAGAAGAAGGAGAAGGAGAAGGTGAAGTCTGGAGGGTGAATCAGAAGAAGCAGAAGAAGGAGAAGGAGAAGGTGAAGTCTGGAGGGTGAATCAGAGGAAGCAGAAGAAGGAGAAGGAGAAGGTGAAGTCTGGAGGGTGAATCAGAAGATGCAGAATAAGGAGAAGGAGAAGGTGAAGTCTGGAGGGTGAATCAGAAGAAGCAGAAGAAGGAGAAGGAGAAGGTGAAGTCTGAAGGATGAATCAGAAGAAGTAGAAGAAGGAGAAGGTGAGGTCTGGAGGGTGAATCAGAAGAAGCAGAAGAAGGAGAAGGAGAAGGTGAAGTCTGAAGGATGAATCAGAAGAAGCAGAAGAAGGAGAAGGAGAAGGTGAAGTCTGAAGGGTGAATCAGAAGAAGCAGAAGAAGGAGAAGGAGAAGGTGAAGTCTGGAGGCTGAATCAGAAGAAGCAGAAGAAGGAGAAGGAGAAGGTGAAGTCTGGAGGGTGAATCAGAAGAAGCAGAAGAAGGAGAAGGAGAAGGTGAAGTCAGGAGGGTGAATCAGAAGAAGCAGAAGAAGGAGAAGGAGAAGGTGAAGTTAGGAGGGTGAATCAGAAGAAGCAGAAGAAGGAGAAGGAGAAGGTGAAGTCAGGGGGGTGAAGCAGAAGAAGTAGAAGAAGGAGAAGGAGAAGGTGAAGTCAGGAGGGTGAAGCAGAAGAAGCAGAAGAAGGAGAAGAAGAAGGTGAAGTCTGGAGGGCGCAGCAGAAGGAGCAGGAGAAGGAGAAGGAGAAGGTGAAGTCTGGAGGGTGAAGCAGAAGAAGCAGAAGAAGGAGAAGGAGAAGGTGAAGTCTGGAGGGTGAATCAGAAGAAGTAGAAGAAGGAGAAGGAGAAGGTGAAGTCAGGAGGGTGAAGCAGAAGAAGCAGAAGAAGGAGAAGGAGAAGGTGAAGTCTGGAGGGTGAAGCAGAAGAAGCAGAAGAAGGAGAAGGAGAAGGTGAAGTCTGGAGGGTGAATCAGAAGAAGCAGAAGAAGGAGAAGGAGAAGGTGAAGTCTGGAGGGTGAATCAGAAGAAGCAGAAGAAGGAGAAGGAGCAGGTGAAGTCTGGAGGGTGAATCAGAAGAAGCAGAAGAATTAGAAGGAGAAGGTGAAGTCTGGAGGGTGAATCAGAAGAAGTAGAAGAAGGAGAAGGAGAAGGTAAAGTCTGGAGGGTGAATCAGCAGAAGCAGAAGAAGGAGAAGGAGAAGGTGAAGTCAGGAGGGTGAATCAGAAGAAGGAGAAGAAGGAGAAGGAGAAGGTGAAGTCTGGAGGGTGAATCAGAAGAAGCAGAAGAAGGAGAAGGAGAAGGTGAAGACTGGAGGGTATATCAGATGAAGTAGAAGAAGGAGAAGGAGAAGGTGAAGTCTGGAGGGTGAATCAGAAGAAGCAGAAGAAGGAGAAGGAGAAGGTGAAGTCTGGAGGGTGAATCAGAAGAAGCAGAAGAAGGAGAAGGAGCAGGTGAAGTCTGGAGGGTGAATCAGAAGAAGCAGAAGAATTAGAAGGAGAAGGTGAAGTCTGGAGGGTGAATCAGAAGAAGTAGAAGAAGGAGAAGGAGAAGGTGAAGTCTGGAGGGTGAATCAGCAGCAGAAGAAGAAGAAGAAGGAGAAGGAGAAGGTGAAGTCAGGAGGGTGAATCAGAAGAAGGAGAAGAAGGAGAAGGAGAAGGTGAAGTCTGGAGGGTGAATCAGAAGAAGCAGAAGAAGGAGAAGGAGAAGGTGAAGACTGGAGGGTATATCAGAAGAAGTAGAAGAAGGAGAAGGAGAAGGTGAAGTCTGGAGGGTGAATCAGAAGAAGTAGAAGAAGGAGAAGGAGAAGGCGAAGTCTGGAGGGTGCATCAGAAGAAGCAGAAGAAGGAGAAGGAGAAGGTGAAGTCTGGAGGGTGAATCAGAAGAAGCAGAAGAAGGAGAAGGAGAAGATGAAGTCTGGAGGGTGAATCAGAAGACGTAGAAGAAGGAGAAGGTGAGGTCTGGAGGGTGAATCAGAAGAAGCAGAAGAAGGAGAAGGAGAAGGTGAAGTCTGAAGGATGAATCAGAAGAAGCAGAAGAAGGAGAAGGAGAAGGTGAAGTCTGAAGGGTGAATCAGAAGAAGCAGAAGAAGGAGAAGGAGAAGGTGAAGTCTGGAGGCTGAATCAGAAGAAGGAGAAGAAGGAGAAGGAGAAGGTGAAGTCTGGAGGGTGAATCAGAAGAAGTAGAAGAAGGAGAAGGAGATGGTGAAGTCTGTAGAGTGAATCAGAAGAAGTAGAAGAAGGAGAAGGAGAAGGTGAAGTCTGGAGGGTGAATCAGAAGAAGCAGAAGAAGGAGAAGGAGAAGGTGAAGTCTGGAGGGTGAATCAGAAGAAGCAGAAGAAGGAGAAGGAGAAGATGAAGTCTGGAGGGTGAATCAGAAGAAGTAGAAGAAGGAGAAGGAGAAGGTGAAGTCTGGAGGGTGAATCAGAAGAAGCAGAAGAAGGAGAAGGAGAAGGTGAAGTCTGGAGGGTGAATCAGAAGAAGCAGAAGAAGGAGAAGGAGAAGGTGAAGTCTGGAGGGTGAATCAGAAGATGCAGAATAAGGAGAAGGAGAAGGTGAAGTCTGGAGGGTGAATCAGAAGAAGCAGAAGAAGGAGAAGGAGAAGGTGAAGTCTGGAGGGTGAATCAGAAGAAGAAGACGAAGGAGAAGGAGAAGGTGAAATCAGGAGAGTGAATCAGAAGAAGCAGAAGAAGGAGAAGGAGAAGGTGAAGTCTGGAGGGTGAATCAGAAGAAGCAGAAGAAGGAGAAGTAGAAGGTCAAGTCTGGAGGGTGAATCAGAAGAAGTAGAAGAAGGAGAAGGAGAAGTTGAAGTCTGGTGTGTGAATCAGAAGAAGTAGAAGAAGCAGAAGGAGAAGGTGAAGTCTGGAGGGTGAATCAGAAGAAGTAGAAGAAGGAGAAGGAGAAGGTGAAGTCTGGAGGGTGAATCAGAAGAAGTAGAAGAAGGAGAAGGAGAAGGTGAAGTCTGGAGGGTGAATCAGAAGAAGCAGAAGAAGGAGAAAGAGAAGGTGAAGTCTGGAGGGAGAAGCAGAAGAAGTAGAAGAAGGAGAAGGAGAAGGTGAAGTCTGGAGTGTGAATCAGAAGAAGTAGAAGAAGGAGAAGGAGAAGGTGAAGTCTGGAGGGAGAAGCAGAAGAAGTAGAAGAAGGAGAAGGAGAAGGAGAAGTCTGGAGGGTGAATCAGAAGAAGTAGAAGAAGGAGAAGGAGAAGGTGAAGTCTGGAGGGTGAATCAGAAGAAGCAGAAGAAGGAGAAGGAGAAGGTGAAGTCTGGAGGGTGAATCAGAAGAAGCAGAAGAAGGAGAAGGAGAAGGTGAAGGCTGGAGGGTGAATCAGAAGAAGTAGAAGAAGGAGAAGGAGAAGGTGAAGTCTGGAGGGTGAATCAGAAGAAGTAGAAGAAGGAGAAGGAGAAGGCGAAGTCTGGAGGGTGAATCAGAAGAAGCAGAAGAAGGAGAAGGAGAAGGTGAAGTCTGGAGGGTGAATCAGAAGAAGCAGAAGAAGGAGAAGGAGAAGATGAACTCTGGAGGGTGAATCAGAAGAAGCAGAAGAAGGAGTAGGAGATGGTGAAGTCTGGAGGGTGAATCAGAAGAAGCAGAAGAAGGAGAAGTAGAAGGTGAAGTCTGGAGGGTGAATCAGAAGAAGTAGAAGAAGGAGAAGTAGAAGTTGAAGTCTGGTGTGTGAATCAGAAGAAGTAGAAGAAGGAGAAGGAGAAGGTGAAGTCTGGAGGGTGAATCAGAAGAAGCAGAAGAAGGAGAAGGAGAAGGTGAAGTCTGGAGGGTGAATCAGAAGAAGCAGAAGAAGGAGAAGGAGAAGATGAAGTCTGGTGGGTGAATCAGAAGAAGTAGAAGAAGGAGAAGGAGAAGGTGAAGTCTGGAGGGTGAATCAGAAGAAGCAGAAGAAGGAGAAGGAGAAGGTGAAGTCTGGAGGGTGAACCAGAAGAAGCAGAAGAAGGAGAAGGAGAAGGTGAAGTCTGGAGTGTGAATCAGAAGAAGCAGAATAAGGAGAAGGAGAAGGTGAAGTCTGGAGGGTGAATCAGAAGAAGCAGAAGAAGGAGAAGGAGAAGGTGAAGTCTGGAAGGTGAATCAGAAGAAGTAGAAGAAGGAGAAGGAGAAGGTGAAGTCTGGAGGGTGAAGCAGAAGAAGTAGACGAAGGAGAAGGAGAAGGTGAAGTCAGGAGGGTGAATCAGAAGAAGTAGAAGAAGGAGAAGGAGAAGGTGAAGTCAGGAGGGTGAATCAGAAGAAGCAGAAGAAGGAGAAGGAGAAGGTGAAGTCTGGAGGGTGAATCAGAAGAATCAGAAGAAGGAGAAGGAGAAGGTGAAGTCTGGAGGGTGAATCAGAAGAAGCAGAAGAAAGAGAAGGAGAAGGTGAAGTCTGGAGGGTGAACCAGAAGAAGCAGAAGAAGGAGAAGTAGAAGGTGAAGACTGGAGGGTGAATCAGAAGAAGTAGAAGAAGGAGAAGGAGAAGGTGAGGTCTGGAGGGTGAATCAGAAGAAGTGGAAGAAGGAGAAGGAGAAGTTGAAGTCTGGAGGGTGAATCAGAAGAAGCAGAAGAAGGAGAAGGAGAAGGTGAAGTCTGGAGGGTGAATCAGAAGAAGCAGAAGAAGGAGAAGGAGAAGATGAAGTCTGGCGGGTGAATCAGAAGAAGTAGAAGAAGGAGAAGGAGAAGGTGAGGTCTGGAGGATGAATCAGAAGAAGCAGAAGAAGGAGAAGGAGAAGGTGAAGTCTGGAGGGTGAATCAGAAGAAGCAGAAGAAGGAGAAGGAGAAGGTGAAGTCTGGAGGGTGAATCAGAAGAAGCAGAAGAAGGAGAAGGAGAAGGTGAGGTCAGGGGGGTGAAGCAGAAGAAGCAGAAGAAGGAGAAGGAGAAGGTGAAGTCTGGAGGGTGAATCAGAAGAAGCAGAAGAAGGAGAAGGAGAAGGTGAAGTCAGGAGGGTGAATCAGAAGAAGCAGAAGAAGGAGAAGGAGAAGGTGAAGTTAGGAGGGTGAATCAGAAGAAGCAGAAGAAGGAGAAGTTGAAGTCAGGGGGGTGAAGCAGAAGAATTAGAAGAAGGAGAAGGAGAATGTGAAGTCAGGAGGGTGAAGCAGAAGAAGCAGAAGAAGGAGAAGGAGAAGGTGCAGTCTGGAGGGCGCAGCAGAAGAAGCAGGAGAAGGAGAAGGAGAAGGTGAAGTCTGGAGGGTGAAGCAGAAGAAGCAGAAGAAGGAGAAGGAGAAGGTGAAGTCTGGAGGGTGAATCAGAAGAAGCAGAAGAAGGAGAAGGAGAAGGTGAAGTTAGGAGGGTGAATCAGAAGAAGCAGAAGAAGGAGAAGGTGAAGTCAGGGGGGTGAAGCAGAAGAAGCAGAAGAAGGAGAAGGAGAAGGTGAAGTCTGGAGTGTGAATCAGAAGAAGCAGAAGAAGGAGAAGGAGCAGGTGAAGTCTGGAGGGTGAATCAGAAGAAGCAGAAGAATTAGAAGGAGAAGGTGAAGTCTGGAGTGTGAATCAGAAGAAGTAGAAGAAGGAGAAGGAGAAGGTGAAGTCTGGAGGGTGAATCAGCAGAAGCAGAAGAAGGAGAAGGAGAAGGTGAAGTCAGGAGGGTGAATCAGAAGAAGGAGAAGAAGGAGAAGGAGAAGGTGAAGTCTGGAGGGTGAATCAGAAGAAGCAGAAGAAGGAGAAGGAGAAGGTGAAGACTGGAGGGTTTATCAGAAGAAGTAGAAGAAGGAGAAGGAGAAGGTGAAGTCTGGAGGGTGAATCAGAAGAAGTAGAAGAAGGAGAAGGAGAAGGCGAAGTCTGGAGGGTGAATCAGAAGAAGCAGAAGAAGGAGAAGGAGAAGGTGAAGTCTGGAGGGTGAATCAGAAGAAGCAGAAGAAGGAAAAGGAGAAGGTGAAGTCTGGAGGGTGAATCAGAAGAAGTAGAAGAAGGAGAAGGAGATGGTGAAGTCTGGAGGGTGAATCAGAAGAAGTAGAAGAAGGAGAAGGTGAGGTCTGGAGGGTGAATCAGAAGAAGCAGAAGAAGGAGAAGGAGAAGGTGAAGTCTGAAGGATGAATCAGAAGAAGCAGAAGAAGGAGAAGGAGAAGGTGAAGTCTGAAGGGTGAATCAGAAGAAGCAGAAGAAGGAGAAGGAGAAGGTGAAGTCTGGAGGCTGAATCAGAAGAAGGAGAAGGAGAAGGTGAAGTCTGGAGGGTGAATCAGAAGAAGTAGAAGAAGGAGAAGGAGATGGTGAAGTCTGGAGGGTGAATCAGAAGAAGTAGAAGAAGGAGAAGGAGAAGGTGAAGTCTGGAGGGTGAATCAGAAGAAGCAGAAGAAGGAGAAGGAGAAGGTGAAGTCTGGAGGGTGAATCAGAAGAAGCAGAAGAAGGAGAAGGAGAAGATGAAGTCTGGAGGGTGAATCAGAAGAAGTAGAAGAAGGAGAAGGAGAAGGGGAAGTCTGGAGGGTGAATCAGAAGAAGCAGAAGAAGGAGAAGGAGAAGGTGAAGTCTGGAGGGTGAATCAGAAGAAGCAGAAGAAGGAGAAGGAGAAGGTGAAGTCTGGAGGGTGAATCAGAAGATGCATAATAAGGAGAAGGAGAAGGTGAAGTCTGGAGGGTGAATCAGAAGAAGCAGAAGAAGGAGAAGGAGAAGGTGAAGTCTGGAGGGTGAAGCAGAAGAAGCAGAAGAAGGAGAAGGAGAAGGTGAAGTCTGGAGGGTGAATCAGAAGAAGTAGAAGAAGGAGAAGGAGAAGCTGAATTCAGGAGGGTGAAGCAGAAGAAGCAGAAGAAGGAGAAGGAGAAGGTGAAGCCTGGAGGGTGAAGCAGAAGAAGCAGAAGAAGGAGAAGGAGAAGGTGAAGTCTGGAGGGTGAATCAGAAGAAGCAGAAGAAGGAGAAGGAGAAGGTGAAGTCTGGAGTGTGAATCAGAAGAAGCAGAAGAAGGAGAAGGAGCAGGTGAAGTCTGGAGGGTGAATCAGAAGAAGCAGAAGAATTAGAAGGAGAAGGTGAAGTCTGGAGGGTGAATCAGAAGAAGTAGAAGAAGGAGAAGGAGAAGGTGAAGTCTGGAGGGTGAATCAGAAGAAGCAGAAGAAGGAGAAGGAGAAGGTGAAGTCTGGAGGCTGAATCAGAAGAAGGAGAAGAAGGAGAAGGAGAAGGTGAAGTCTGGAGGGTGAATCAGAAGAAGTAGAAGAAGGAGAAGTAGATGGTGAAGTCTGGAGGGTGAATCAGAAGAAGTAGAAGAAGGAGAAGGAGAAGGTGAAGTCTGGAGGGTGAATCAGAAGAAGCAGAAGAAGGAGAAGGAGAAGGTGAAGTCTGGAGGGTGAATCAGAAGAAGCAGGAGAAGGAGAAGGAGAAGATGAAGTCTGGAGGGTGAATCAGAAGAAGTAGAAGAAGGAGAAGGAGAAGGTGAAGTCTGGAGGGTGAATCAGAAGAAGCAGAAGAAGGAGAAGGAGAAGGTGAAGTCTGGAGGGTGAATCAGAAGAAGCAGAAGAAGGAGAAGGAGAAGGTGAAGTCTGGAGGGTGAATCAGAAGATGCAGAATAAGGAGAAGGAGAAGGTGATGTCTGAAGGGTGAATCAGAAGAAGCAGAAGAAGGAGAAGGAGAAGGTGAAGTCTGGAGGGTGAAGCAGAAGAAGCAGAAGAAGGAGAAGGAGAAGGTGAAGTCTGGAGGGTGAATCAGAAGAAGTAGAAGAAGGAGAAGGAGAAGCTGAATTCAGGAGGGTGAAGCAGAAGAAGCAGAAGAAGGAGAAGGAGAAGGTGAAGTCTGGAGGGTGAAGCAGAAGAAGCAGAAGAAGGAGAAGGAGAAGGTGAAGTCTGGAGGGTGAATCAGCAATAGCAGAAGAAGGAGAAGGAGAAGGTGAAGTCAGGAGGGTGAATCAGAAGAAGGAGAAGAAGGAGAAGGAGAAGGTGAAGTCTGGAGGGTAAATCAGAAGAAGCAGAAGAAGGAGAAGGAGAAGGTGAAGACTGGAGGGTATATCAGAAGAAGTAGAAGAAGGAGAAGGAGAAGGTGAAGTCTGGAGGGTGAATCAGAAGAAGTAGAAGAAGGAGAAGGAGAAGGCGAAGTCTGGAGGGTGCATCAGAAGAAGCAGAAGAAGGAGAAGGAGAAGGTGAAGTCTGGAGGGTGAAGCAGAAGAAGCAGAAGAAGGAGAAGGAGAAGGTGAAGTCTGGAGGGTGAATCAGAAGAAGTAGAAGAAGGAGAAGGAGAAGCTGAATTCAGGAGGGTGAAGCAGAAGAAGCAGAAGAAGGAGAAGGAGAAGGTGAAGTCTGGAGGGTGAAGCAGAAGAAGCAGAAGAAGGAGAAGGAGAAGGTGAAGTCTGGAGGGTGAATCAGCAATAGCAGAAGAAGGAGAAGGAGAAGGTGAAGTCAGGAGGGTGAATCAGAAGAAGGAGAAGAAGGAGAAGGAGAAGGTGAAGTCTGGAGGGTGAATCAGAAGAAGCAGAAGAAGGAGAAGGAGAAGGTGAAGACTGGAGGGTATATCAGAAGAAGTAGAAGAAGGAGAAGGAGAAGGTGAAGTCTGGAGGGTGAATCAGAAGAAGTAGAAGAAGGAGAAGGAGAAGGCGAAGTCTGGAGGGTGCATCAGAAGAAGCAGAAGAAGGAGAAGGAGAAGGTGAAGTCTGGAGGGTGAATCAGAAGAAGCAGAAGAAGGAGAAGGAGAAGATGAAGTCTGGAGGGTGAATCAGAAGAAGTAGAAGAAGGAGAAGGTGAGGTCTGGAGGGTGAATCAGAAGAAGCAGAAGAAGGAGAAGGTGAAGTCTGAAGGATGAATCAGAAGAAGCAGAAGAAGGAGAAGGAGAAGGTGAAGTCTGAAGGGTGAATCAGAAGAAGCAGATGAAGGAGAAGGAGAAGGTGAAGTCTGGAGGCTGAATCAGAAGAAGGAGAAGAAGGAGAAGGAGAAGGTGAAGTCTGGAGGGTGAATCAGAAGAAGTAGAAGAAGGAGAAGGAGATGGTGAAGTCTGGAGGGTGAATCAGAAGAAGTAGAAGAAGGAGAAGGAGAAGGTGAAGTCTGGAGGGTGAATCAGAAGAAGCAGAAGAAGGAGAAGGAGAAGGTGAAGTCTGGAGGGTGAATCAGAAGAAGCAGAAGAAGGAGAAGGAGAAGATGAAGTCTGGAGGGTGAATCAGAAGAAGTAGAAGAAGGAGAAGGAGAAGGTGAAGTCTGGAGGGTGAATCAGAAGAAGCAGAAGTAGGAGAAGGAGAAGGTGAAGTCTGGAGGGTGAATCAGAAGAAGCAGAAGAAGGAGAAGGAGAAGGTGAAGTCTGGAGGGTGAATCAGAAGATGCAGAATAAGGAGAAGGAGAAGGTGAAGTCTGGAGGGTGAATCAGAAGAAGCAGAAGAAGGAGAAGGAGAAGGTGAAGTCTGGAGGGTGAATCAGAAGAAGAAGACGAAGGACAAGGAGAAGGTGAAGTCTGGAGGGTGAAGCAGAAGACGTAGAAGAAGGAGAAGGAGAAGGTGAAGTCAGGAGGGTGAATCAGAAGAAGTAGAAGAAGGAGAAGGAGAAGGTGAAGTCTGGAGGGTGAATCAGAAGAAGCAGAAGAAGGAGAAAGAGAAGGTGAAGTCTGGAGGGTGAATCAGAAGAAGCAGAAGAAGGAGAAGGAGAAGATGAAGTCTGGAGGGTGAATCAGAGGAAGTAGAAGAAGGAGAAGTAGAAGGTGAGGTCTGGAGGGTGAATCAGAAGAAGCAGAAGAAGGAGAAGGAGAAGGTGAAGTCTGGAGGGTGAATCAGAAGAAGCAGAAGAAGGGGAAGGAGAAGGTGAAGTCTGGAGGGTGAATCGGAAGAAGCAGAAAAGGAGAAGGAGAAGGTGAAGTCAGGAGGGTGAATCAGAAGAAGCAGAAGAAGGAGAAGGAGAAGGTGAAGTTAGGAGGGTGAATCAGAAGAAGCAGAAGAAGGAGAAGGAGAAGGTGAAGTCAGGAGGGTGAATCAGAAGAAGTAGAAGATGGAGAAGGAAAAGGTGAAGTCAGGAGGGTGAATCAGAAGAAGCAGAAGAAGGAGAAGGAGAAGGTGAAGTCTGGAGGGTGAATCAGAAGAATCAGAAGAAGGAGAAGGAGAAGGTGAAGTCTGGAGGGTGAATCAGAAGAAGCAGAAGAAAGAGAAGGAGAAGGTGAAGTCTGGAGGGTGAATCAGAAGAAGCAGAAGAAGGAGAAGGAGAAGGTGAAGTCTGGAGGGTGAATCAGATGAAGCAGAAGAAGGAGAAGGAGAAGGTGAAGTCTGGAGGGTGAAGCAGAAGAAGCAGAAGAAGGATAAGGAGAAGGTGAAGTCTGGAGGGTGAATCAGAAGAAGTAGAAGAAGGAGAAGGAGAAGGTGAAGTCTGGAGGGTGAATCTGAAGAAGCAGAAGAAGTAGAAGGAGAAGGTGAAGTCTGGAGGGTGAATCAGAAGAAGTAAAAGAAGGAGAAGGAGAAGGTGAAGTCTGGAGGTTGAATCAGAAGAAGCAGAAGAAGGAGAAGGAGAAGGTGATGACTGGAGAGTGAATCAGAAG
The DNA here is from genome assembly GCF_052327205.1 of Somniosus microcephalus. Classification (NCBI taxonomy): domain Eukaryota; kingdom Metazoa; phylum Chordata; class Chondrichthyes; order Squaliformes; family Somniosidae; genus Somniosus; species Somniosus microcephalus. The sequence continues at coordinate 83,884 of NW_028225856.1, read as the reverse complement.
AAGTAGAAGAACGAGAAGGAGAAGGTGAAGTCTGGAGGGTGAATCAGAAGAAGTAGAAGAAGGAGAAGGAGAAGGCGAAGTCTGGAGGATGAATCAGAAGAAGCAGAAGAAGGAGAAGGAGAAGGTGAAGTCTGGAGGGTGAATCAGAAGAAGCAGAAGAAGGAGAAGGAGAAGATGAACTCTGGAGGGTGAATCAGAAGAAGCAGAAGAAGGAGAAGGAGAAGGTGAAGTCTGGAGGGTGAATCAGAAGAAGCAGAAGAAGGAGAAGTAGAAGGTGAAGTCTGGAGGGTGAATCAGAAGAAGTAGAAAAAGGAGAATGAGAAGTTGAAGTCTGGTGTGTGAATCAGAAGAAGTAGAAGAAGGAGAAGTAGAAGGTGAAGTCTGGAGGGTGAATCAGAAGAAGTAGAAGAAGGAGAAGGAGAAGGTGAAGTCTGGAGGGTGAATCAGAAGAAGCAGAAGAAGGAGAAGGAGAAGGTGAAGTCTGGAGGGAGAAGCAGAAGAAGGAGAAGAAGGAGAAGGAGAAGGTGAAGTCTGGAGTGTGAATCAGAAGAAGTAGAAGAAGGAGAAGGAGAAGGTGAAGTCTGGAGGGTGAATCAGAAGAAGTAGAAGAAGGAGAAGGAGAAGGTGAAGTCTGGAGGGTGAATCAGAAGAAGCAGAAGAAGGAGAAGGAGAAGATGAAGTCTGGAGGGTGAATCAGAAGAAGTAGAAGAAGGAGAAGGAGAAGGTGTAGTCTGGAGGGTGAATCCGAAGAAGTAGACGAAGGAGAAGGAGAAGGTGAAGTCTGGAGGGTGAATCAGAAGAAGCAGAAGAAGGAGAAGGAGAAGGTGAAGTCTGGAGGGTGAATCAGAAGAAGTAGAAGAAGGAGAAGGAGAAGGTGAAGTCTGGAGGGTGAATCAGAAGAAGCAGAAGAAGGAGAAGGAGAAGGTGAAGTCTGGAGGGTGAATCAGAAGAAGCAGAAGAAGGAGAAGGAGAAGGTGAAGTCTGGAGGGTGAATCAGAAGAAGCAGAAGAAGGAGAAGGAGAAGGTGAAGTCTGGAGGGTGAATCAGAAGAAGCAGAAGAAGTAGAAGGAGAAGGTGAAGTCTGGAGGGTGAATCAGAAGAAGTAAAAGAAGGAGAAGGAGAAGGTGAAGTCTGGAGGGTGAATCAGAAGAAGCAGAAGAAGGAGAAGGAGAAGGTGAAGTCAGGAGGGTGAATCAGAAGAAGCAGAAGAAGAAGAAGGAGAAGGTGAAGTCTGGAGGGTGAATCAGAAGAAGCAGAAGAAGGAGAAGGAGAAGGTGAAGACTGGAGGGTGAATCAGAAGAAGTAGAAGAAGGAGAAGGAGAAGGTGAAGTCTGGAGGGTGAATCAGAAGAAGTAGAAGAAGGAGAAGGAGAAGGCGAAGTCTGGAGGGTGAATCAGAAGAAGCAGAAGAAGGAGAAGGAGAAGGTGAAGTCTGGAGGGTGAATCAGAAGAATCAGAAGAAGGAGAAGGAGAAGATGAAGTCGGGAGGGTGAATCAGAAGAAGCAGAAGAAGGAGAAGGAGAAGGTGAAGTCTGGAGGGTGAATCAGATGAAGCAGAAGAAGGAGAAGGAGAAGGTGAAGTCTGGAGGGTGAAGCAGAAGAAGCAGAAGAAGGAGAAGGAGAAGGTGAAGTCTGGAGGGTGAATCAGAAGAAGTAGAAGAAGGAGAAGGAGAAGGTGAAGTCTGGAGGGTGAATCAGAAGAAGCAGAAGAAGGAGAAGGAGAAGGTGAAGTCAGGAGGGTGAATCAGAAGAAGCAGAAGAAGGAGAAGGAGAAGGTGAAGTCTGGAGGGTGAATCAGAAGAAGCAGAAGAAGGAGAAGGAGAAGGTGAAGGCTGGAGGGTGAATCAGAAGAAGTAGAAGAAGGAGAAGGAGAAGGTGAAGTCTGGAGGGTGAATCAGAAGAAGTAGAAGAAGGAGAAGGAGAAGGCGAAGTCTGGAGGGTGAATCAGAAGAAGCAGAAGAAGGAGAAGGAGAAGGTGAAGTCTGGAGGGTGAATCAGAAGAAGCAGAAGAAGGAGAAGGAGAAGATGAACTCTGGAGGGTGAATCAGAAGAAGCCGAAGAAGGAGAAGGAGAAGGTGAAGTCTGGAGGGTGAATCAGAAGAAGCAGAAGAAGGAGAAGTAGAAGGTGAAGTCTGGAAGGTGAATCAGAAGAAGTAGAAGAAGGAGAAGGAGAAGTTGAAGTCTGGTGTGTGAATCAGAAGAGGTAGAAGAAGGAGAAGGAGAAGGTGAAGTCTGGAGGGTGAATCAGAAGAAGCAGAAGAAGGAGAAGGAGAAGGTGAAGTCTGGAGGGTGAATCAGAAGAAGCAGAAGAAGGAGAAGGAGAAGATGAAGTCTGGAGGGTGGATCAGAAGAAGTAGAAGAAGGAGAAGGAGAAGGTGAAGTCTGGAGGGTGAATCAGAAGAAGCAGAAGAAGGAGAAGGAGAAGGTGAAGTCTGGAGGGTGAACCAGAAGAAGCAGAAGAAGGAGAAGGAGAAGGTGAAGTCTGGAGTGTGAATCAGAAGATGCAGAATAAGGAGAAAGAGAAGGTGAAGTCTGGAGGGTGAATCAGAAGAAGCAGAAGAAGGAGAAGGAGAAGGTGAAGTCTGGAGGGTGAATCAGAAGAAGTAGAAGAAGGAGAAGGAGAAGATGAAGTCTGGAGGGTGAAGCAGAAGAAGTAGAAGAAGGAGAAGGAGAAGGTGAAGTCAGGAGGGTGAATCAGAAGAAGTAGAAGAAGGAGAAGGAGAAGGTGAAGTCAGGAGGGTGAATCAGAAGAAGCTTGAGAAGGAGAAGGAGAATGTGAAGTCTGGAGGGTGAATCAGAAGAATCAGAAGAAGGAGAAGGAGAAGGTGAAGTCTGGAGGGTGAATCAGAAGAAGCAGAAGAAAGAGAAGGAGAAGGTGAAGTCTGGAGGGTGAAGCAGAAGAAGCAGAAGAAGGAGAAGGAGAAGGTGAAGACTGGAGGGTGAATCAGAAGAAGTAGAAGAAGGAGAAGGAGAAGGTGAGGTCTGGAGGGTGAATCAGAAGAAGTAGAAGAAGGAGAAGGAGAAGGTGAAGTCTGGAGGGTGAATCAGAAGAAGCAGAAGAAGTAGAAGGAGAAGGTGAAGTCTGGAGGGTGAATCAGAAGAAGCAGAAGAAGGAGAAGTAGAAGATGAAGTCTGGAGGGTGAATCAGAAGAAGTAGAAGAAGGAGAAGGAGAAGGTGAGTTCTGGAGGATGAATCAGAAGAAGCAGAAGAAGGAGAAGGAGAAGGTGAAGTCTGGAGCGTGAATCAGAAGAAGCAGAAGAAGGAGAAGGAGAAGGTGAAGTCTGGAGGGTGAATCAGAAGAAGCAGAAGAAGGAGAAGGAGAAGGTGAAGTCAGGAGGGTGAATCAGAAGAAGCAGAAGGAGGAGAAGGAAAGGTGAAGTTAGGAGGGTGAATCAGAAGAAGCAGAAGAAGGAGAAGGAGAAGGTGAAGTCAGGGGGGTGAAGCAGAAGAAGTAGAAGAAGGAGAAGGAGAAGGTGAAGTCAGGAGGGTGAAGCAGAAGAAGCAGAAGAAGGAGAAGGAGAAGGTGAAGTCTGGAGGGCGCAGCAGAAGAAGCAGGAGAAGGAGAAGGAGAAGGTGAAGTCTGGAGGGTGAAGCAGAAGAAGCAGAAGAAGGAGAAAGAGAAGGTGAAGTCTGGAGGGTGAATCAGAAGAAGTAGAAGAAGGAGAAGGAGAAGGTGAAGTCAGGAGGGTGAAGCAGAAGAAGCAGAAGAAGGAGAAGGAGAAGGTGAAGTCTGGAGGGTGAAGCAGAAGAAGCAGAAGAAGGAGAAGGAGAAGGTGAAGTCTGGAGGGTGAATCAGAAGAAGCAGAAGAAGGAGAAGGAGAAGGTGAAGTCTGGAGGGTGAATCAGAAGAATCAGAAGAAGGAGAAGGAGAAGGTGAAGTCTGGAGGGTGAATCAGAAGAAGCAGAAGAAGGAGAAGGAGAAGGTGGAGTCTGGAGGGTGAATCAGAAGAAGCAGAAGAAGGAGAAGGAGAAGGCGAAGTCAGGAGGGTGAATCAGAAGAAGCAGAAGAAGGAGAAGGAGAAGGTGAAGTTATGAGGGTGAATCAGAAGAAGCAGAAGAAGGAGAAGGAGCAGGTGATGTCAGCGGGATGAAGCAGAAGAAGTAGAAGAAGGAGAAGGAGAAGGTGAAGTCAGGACGGTGAAGCAGAAGAAGCAGAAGAAGGAGAAGGAGAAGGTGAAGTCTGGAGGGTGAATCAGAATAAGTAGAAGAAGGAGAAGGAGAAGGTCAAGTCTGGAGGGTGAATCAGAAGAAGTAGAATAAGGAGAAGGAGAAGGTGAAGTCTGGAGGGTGAAGCAGAAGAAGTAGAAGAAGGAGAAGGAGAAGGAGAAGTCAGGAGGGTGAATCAGAAGAAGTAGAAGAAGGAGAAGGAGAAGGTGAAGTCAGGAGGGTGAATCAGAAGAAGCAGAAGAAGGAGAAGGAGAAGGTGAAGTCTGGAGGGTGAATCAGAAGAATCAGAAGAAGGAGAAGGAGAAGGTGAAGTCTGGAGGGTGAATCAGAAGAAGCAGAAGAAAGAGAATGAGAAGGTGAAGTCTGGAGGGTGAATCAGAAGAAGCAGAAGAAGGAGAAGGAGAAGGTGAAGTTAGGAGGATGAATCAGAAGAAGCAGAAGAAGGAGAAGGAGCAGGTGAAGTCAGGACGGTGAAGCAGAAGAAGCAGAAGAAGGAGAAGGAGAAGGTGAAGTCTGGAGGGTGAATCAGCAGAAGTAGAAGAAGGAGAAGGAGAAGGTCAAGTCTGGAGGGTGAATCAGAAGAAGTAGAAGAAGGAGAAGGAGAAGGTGAAGTCTGGAGGGTGAATCAGAAGAAGCAGAAGAAGGAGAAGGAGAAGGTGAAGGCTGGAGGGTGAATCAGAAGAAGTAGAAGAAGGAGAAGGAGAAGGTGAAGTCTGGAGGGTGAATCAGAAGAAGTAGAAGAAGGAGAAGGCGAAGTCTGGAGGGTGAATCAGAAGAAGCAGAAGAAGGAGAAGGAGAAGGTGAAGTCTGGAGGGTGAATCAGAAGAAGCAGAAGAAGGAGAAGGAGAAGGTGAAGTTAGGAGGGTGAATCAGAAGAAGCAGAAGAAGGAGAAGGAGCAGGTGATGTCAGGGGGATGAAGCAGAAGAAGTAGAAGAAGGAGAAGGAGAAGGTGAAGTCAGGACGGTGAAGCAGAAGAAGCAGAAGAAGGAGAAGGAGAAGGTGAAGTCTGGAGGGTGAATCAGCAGAAGTAGAAGAAGGAGAAGGAGAAGGTCAAGTCTGGAGGGTGAATCAGAAGAAGTAGAAGAAGGAGAAGGAGAAGGTGAAGTCTGGAGGGTGAATCAGAAGAAGCAGAAGAAGGAGAAGGAGAAGGTGAAGGCTGGAGGGTGAATCAGAAGAAGTAGAAGAAGGAGAAGGAGAAGGTGAAGTCTGGAGGGTGAATCAGAAGAAGTAGAAGAAGGAGAAGGCGAAGTCTGGAGGGTGAATCAGAAGAAGCAGAAGAAGGAGAAGGAGAAGGTGAAGTCTGGAGGGTGAATCAGAAGAAGCAGAAGAAGGAGAAGGAGAAGATGAACTCTGGAGGGTGAATCAGAAGAAGCCGAAGAAGGAGAAGGAGAAGGTGAAGTCTGGAGGGTGAATCAGAAGAAGCAGGAGAAGGAGAAGTAGAAGGTGAAGTCTGGAAGGTGAATCAGAAGAAGTAGAAGAAGGAGAAGGAGAAGTTGAAGTCTGGTGTGTGAATCAGAAGAAGTAGAAGAAGGAGAAGGAGAAGGTGAAGTCTGGAGGGTGAATCAGAAGAAGCAGAAGAAGGAGAAGGAGAAGGTGAAGTCTGGAGGGTGAATCAGAAGAAGCAGAAGAAGGAGAATGAGAAGATGAAGTCTGGAGGGTGAATCAGAAGAAGTAGAAGAAGGAGAAGGAGAAGGTGAAGTCTGGAGGGTGAATCAGAAGAAGCAGAAGAAGGAGAAGGAGAAGGTGAAGTCTGGAGGGTGAACCAGAAGAAGCAGAAGAAGGAGAAGGAGAAGGTGAAGTCTGGAGTGTGAATCAGAAGAAGCAGAATAAGGAGAAAGAGAAAGTGAAGTCTGGAGGGTGAATCAGAAGAAGCAGAAGAAGGAGAAGGAGAAGGTGAAGTCTGGAGGGTGAATCAGAAGAAGCAGAAGAAAGAGAATGAGAAGGTGAAGTCTGGAGGGTGAATCAGAAGAAGCAGAAGAAGGAGAAGGAGAAGGTGAAGTTAGGAGGGTGAATCAGAAGAAGCAGAAGAAGGAGAAGGAGCAGGTGATGTCAGGGGGATGAAGCAGAAGAAGTAGAAGAAGGAGAAGGAGAAGGTGAAGTCAGGACGGTGAAGCAGAAGAAGCAGAAGAAGGAGAAGGAGAAGGTGAAGTCTGGAGGGTGAATCAGCAGAAGTAGAAGAAGGAGAAGGAGAAGGTCAAGTCTGGAGGGTGAATCAGAAGAAGTAGAAGAAGGAGAAGGAGAAGGTGAAGTCTGGAGGGTGAATCAGAAGAAGCAGAAGAAGGAGAAGGAGAAGGTGAAGGCTGGAGGGTGAATCAGAAGAAGTAGAAGAAGGAGAAGGAGAAGGTGAAGTCTGGAGGGTGAATCAGAAGAAGTAGAAGAAGGAGAAGGCGAAGTCTGGAGGGTGAATCAGAAGAAGCAGAAGAAGGAGAAGGAGAAGGTGAAGTCTGGTGGGTGAATCAGAAGAAGCAGAAGAAGGAGAAGGAGAAGATGAACTCTGGAGGGTGAATCAGAAGAAGCCGAAGAAGGAGAAGGAGAAGGTGAAGTCTGGAGGGTGAATCAGAAGAAGCAGGAGAAGGAGAAGTAGAAGGTGAAGTCTGGAAGGTGAATCAGAAGAAGTAGAAGAAGGAGAAGGAGAAGTTGAAGTCTGGTGTGTGAATCAGAAGAAGTAGAAGAAGGAGAAGGAGAAGGTGAAGTCTGGAGGGTGAATCAGAAGAAGCAGAAGAAGGAGAAGGAGAAGGTGAAGTCTGGAGGGTGAATCAGAAGAAGCAGAAGAAGGAGAATGAGAAGATGAAGTCTGGAGGGTGAATCAGAAGAAGTAGAAGAAGGAGAAGGAGAAGGTGAAGTCTGGAGGGTGAATCAGAAGAAGCAGAAGAAGGAGAAGGAGAAGGTGAAGTCTGGAGGGTGAACCAGAAGAAGCAGAAGAAGGAGAAGGAGAAGGTGAAGTCTGGAGTGTGAATCAGAAGAAGCAGAATAAGGAGAAAGAGAAAGTGAAGTCTGGAGGGTGAATCAGAAGAAGCAGAAGAAGGAGAAGGAGAAGGTGAAGTCTGGAGGGTGAATCAGAAGAAGTAGAAGAAGGAGAAGGAGAAGATGAAGTCTGCAGGGTGAAGCAGAAGAAGTAGAAGAAGGAGAAGGAGAAGGTGAAGTCAGGAGGGTGAATCAGAAGAAGTAGAAGAAGGAGAAGGAGAAGGTGAAGTCAGGAGGGTGAATCAGAAGAAGCTTGAGAAGGAGAAGGAGAATGTGAAGTCTGGAGGGTGAATCAGAAGAATCAGAAGAAGGAGAAGGAGAAGGTGAAGTCTGGAGGGTGAATCAGAAGAAGCAGAAGAAAGAGAAGGAGAAGGTGAAGTCTGGAGGGTGAAGCAGAAGAAGCAGAAGAAGGAGAAGGAGAAGGTGAAGACTGGAGGGTGAATCAGAAGAAGTAGAAGAAGGAGAAGGAGAAGGTGAGGTCTGGAGGGTGAATCAGAAGAAGTAGAAGAAGGAGAAGGAGAAGGTGAAGTCTGGAGGGTGAATCAGAAGAAGCAGAAGAAGGAGAAGGAGAAGGTGAAGTCTGGAGGGTGAATCAGAAGAAGCAGAAGAAGGAGAAGGAGAAGATGAAGTCTGGAGGGTGAATCAGAAGAAGTAGAAGAAGGAGAAGGAGAAGGTGAGGTCTGGAGGATGAATCAGAAGAAGCAGAAGAAGGAGAAGGAGAAGGTGAAGTCTGGAGCGTGAATCAGAAGAAGCAGAAGAAGGAGAAGGAGAAGGTGAAGTCTGGAGGGTGAATCAGAAGAAGCAGAAGAAGGAGAAGGAGAAGGTGAAGTCAGGAGGGTGAATCAGAAGAAGCAGAAGGAGGAGAAGGAGAAGGTGAAGTTAGGAGGGTGAATCAGAAGAAGCAGAAGAAGGAGAAGGAGAAGGTGAAGTCAGGGGGGTGAAGCAGAAGAAGTAGAAGAAGGAGAAGGAGAAGGTGAAGTCAGGAGGGTGAAGCAGAAGAAGCAGAAGAAGGAGAAGGAGAAGGTGAAGTCTGGAGGGCGCAGCAGAAGAAGCAGGAGAAGGAGAAGGAGAAGGTGAAGTCTGGAGGGTGAAGCAGAAGAAGCAGAAGAAGGAGAAAGAGAAGGTGAAGTCTGGAGGGTGAATCAGAAGAAGTAGAAGAAGGAAAAGGAGAAGGTGAAGTCAGGAGGGTGAAGCAGAAGAAGCAGAAGAAGGAGAAGGAGAAGGTGAAGTCTGGAGGGTGAAGCAGAAGAAGCAGAAGAAGGAGAAGGAGAAGGTGAAGTCTGGAGGGTGAATCAGAAGAAGCAGAAGAAGGAGAAGGAGAAGGTGAAGTCTGGAGGGTGAATCAGAAGAAGCAGAAGAAGGAGAAGGAGCAGGTGAAGTCTGGAGGGTGAATCAGATGAAGCAGAAGAAGTAGAAGGAGAAGGTGAAGTCTGGAGGGTGAATCAGAAGAATCAGAAGAAGGAGAAGGAGAAGGTGAAGTCTGGAGGGTGAATCAGAAGAAGCAGAAGAAGGAGAAGGAGAAGGTGAAGTCTGGAGGGTGAATCAGAAGAAGCAGAAGAAGGAGAAGGAGAAGGTGAAGTCAGGAGGGTGAATCAGAAGAAGCAGAAGAAGGAGAAGGAGAAGGTGAAGTTAGGAGGGTGAATCAGAAGAAGCAGAAGAAGGAGAAGGAGCAGGTGATGTCAGCGGGATGAAGCAGAAGAAGTAGAAGAAGGAGAAGGAGAAGGTGAAGTCAGGACGGTGAAGCAGAAGAAGCAGAAGAAGGAGAAGGAGAAGGTGAAGTCTGGAGGGTGAATCAGAATAAGTAGAAGAAGGAGAAGGAGAAGGTCAAGTCTGGAGGGTGAATCAGAAAAAGTAGAATAAGGAGAAGGATAAGGTGAAGTCTGGAGGGTGAAGCAGAAGAAGTAGAAGAAGGAGAAGGAGAAGGTGAAGTCAGGAGGGTGAATCAGAAGAAGTAGAAGAAGGAGAAGGAGAAGGTGAAGTCAGGAGGGTGAATCAGAAGAAGCAGAAGAAGGAGAAGGAGAAGGTGAAGTCTGGAGGGTGAATCAGAAGAATCAGAAGAAGGAGAAGGAGAAGGTGAAGTCTGGAGGGTGAATCAGAAGAAGCAGAAGAAAGAGAAGGAGAAGGTGAAGTCTGGAGGGTGAATCAGAAGAAGCAGAAGAAGGAGAAGGAGAAGGTGAAGTTAGGAGGGTGAATCAGAAGAAGCAGAAGAAGGAGAAGGAGCAGATGATGTCAGGGGGATGAAGCAGAAGAAGTAGAAGAAGGAGAAGGAGAAGGTGAAGTCAGGACGGTGAAGCAGAAGAAGCAGAAGAAGGAGAAGGAGAAGGTGAAGTCTGGAGGGTGAATCAGCAGAAGTAGAAGAAGGAGAAGGAGAAGGTCAAGTCTGGAGGGTGAATCAGAAGAAGTAGAAGAAGGAGAAGGAGAAGGTGATGTCTGGAGGGTGAAGCAGAAGAAGTAGAAGAAGGAGAAGGAGAAGGTGAAGTCAGGAGGGTGAATCAGAAGAAGTAGAAGAAGGAGAAGGAGAAGGTGAAGTCAGGAGGGTGAATCAGAAGAAGCAGAAGAAGGAGAAGGAGAAGGTGAAGTCTGGAGGGTGAATCAGAAGAAGCAGAAGAAGGAGAAGGAGAAGATGAAATCTGGAGGGTGAATCAGAAGAAGTAGAAGAAGGAGAAGGAGAAGGTGAGGTCTTGAGGGTGAATCAGAAGAAGTAGAAGAAGGAGAAGGAGAAGGTGAAGTCTGGAGGGTGAATCAGAAGAAGCAGAAGAAGGAGAAGGAGAAGGTGAAGTCTGGAGGGTGAATCAGAAGAAGCAGAAGAAAGAGAAGGAGAAGGTGAAGTCTGGAGGGTGAATCAGAAGAAGCAGAAGAAGGAGAAGGAGAAGATGAAATCTGGAGGGTGAATCAGAAGAAGCAGAAGAAAGAGAAGGAGAAGGTGAAGTCTGGAGGGTGAATCAGAAGAAGTAGAAGAAGGAGAAGGAGAAGGTGAAGTCTGGAGGGTGAATCAGAAGAAGCAGAAGAAAGAGAAGGAGAAGGTGAAGTCTGGAGGGTGAATCAGAAGAAGCAGAAGAAGGAGAAGGAGAAGATGAAGTCTGGAGGGTGAATCAGAAGAAGCAGAAGAAGGAGAAGGAGAAGTTGAAGTCTGGAGGGTGAATCAGAAGAAGCAGAATAAGGAGCAGTGAAGGTGAAGTATGGAGGGTGAATCAGAAGAAGCAGAAGAAGGAGAAGGAGAAGGTGAAGTCTGGAGGGTGAATCAGAAGAAGTAGAAGAAGGAGAAGGAGAAGGTGAAGTCTGGAGGGTGAAGCAGAAGAAGTAGAAGAAGGAGAAGGAGAAGGTGAAGTCAGGAGGGTGAATCAGAAGAAGTAGAAGAAGGAGAAGGAGAAGGTGAAGTCAGGAGGGTGAATCAGAAGAAGCAGAAGAAGGAGAAGGAGAAGGTGAAGTCTGGAGGGTGAATCAGAAGAAGCAGAATCAGGAGAAGTAGAAGGTGAATTCTGGAGGGTGAATCAGAAGAAGCAGAATAAGGAGAAGGAGAAGGTGAGGTCTGGAGGGTGAATCAGAAGAAGCAGAAGAAGGAGAAGGAGAAGATGAGGTATGGAGGGTGAATCAGAAGAAGTAGAAGAAGGAGAAGGAGAAGGTGAAGTCTGGAGGGTGAAGCAGAAGAAGTAGAAGAAGGAGAAGGAGAAGGTGAAGTCAGGAGGGTGAATCAGAAGAAGTAGAAGAAGGAGAAGGAGAAGGTGTAGTCTGGAGGGTCAATCAGAAGAAGTAGACGAAGGAGAAGGAGAAGGTGAAGTCTGGAGGGTGAATCAGAAGAAGCAGAAGAAGGAAATGGAGAAGGTGAAGTCTGGAGGGTGAATCAGAAGAAGTAGAAGAAGGAGAAGGAGAAGGTGAAGTCTGGAGGGTGAATCAGAAGAAGCAGAAGAAGGAGAAGGAGAAGGTGAAGTCTGGAGGGTGAATCAGAAGAAGCAGAAGAAGGAGAAGGAGAAGGAGAAGTCTGGAGGGTGAATCAGAAGAAGCAGAAGCAGGAGAAGGAGAAGGTGAAGTCTGGAGGGTGAAGCAGAAGAAGTAGAAGAAGGAGAAGGAGAAGGTGAAGTCAGGAGGGTGAATCAGAAGAAGTAGAAGAAGGAGAAGGAGAAGGTGAGGTCAGGAGGGTGAATCAGAAGAAGCAGAAGAAGGAGAAGGAGAAGGTGAAGTCTGGAGGGTGAATCAGAAGAATCAGAAGAAGGAGAAGGAGAAGGTGAAGTCTGGAGGGTGAATCAGAAGAAGCAGAAGAAGGAGAAGGAGAAGGTGAAGTCTGGAGGGTGAATCAGAAGAAGCAGAAGAAGGAGAAGGAGAAGGTGAAGTCAGGAGGGTGAATCAGAAGAAGCAGAAGAAGGAGAAGGAGAAGGTGAAGTTAGGAGGGTGAATCAGAAGAAGCAGAAGAAGGAGAAGGAGCAGGTGATGTCAGCGGGATGAAGCAGAAGAAGTAGAAGAAGGAGAAGGAGAAGGTGAAGTCAGGACGGTGAAGCAGAAGAAGCAGAAGAAGGAGAAGGAGAAGGTGAAGTCTGGAGGGTGAATCAGAATAAGTAGAAGAAGGAGAAGGAGAAGGTCAAGTCTGGAGGGTGAATCAGAAGAAGTAGAAGAAGGAGAAGGAGAAGGTGAAGTCTGGAGGGTGAAGCAGAAGAAGTAGAAGAAGGAGAAGGAGAAGGTGAAGTCAGGAGGGTGAATCAGAAGAAGTAGAAGAAGGAGAAGGAGAAGGTGAAGTCAGGAGGGTGAATCAGAAGAAGCAGAAGAAGGAGAAGGAGAAGGTGAAGTCTGGAGGGTGAATCAGAAGAATCAGAAGAAGGAGAAGGAGAAGGTGAAGTCTGGAGGGTGAATCAGAAGAAGCAGAAGAAAGAGAAGGAGAAGGTGAAGTCTGGAGGGTGAATCAGAAGAAGCAGAAGAAGGAGAAGGAGATGGTGAAGTCAGGAGGGTGAATCAGAAGAAGCAGAAGAAGGAGAAGGAGAAGGTGAAGTTAGGAGGGTGAATCAGAAGAAGCAGAAGAAGGAGAAGGAGCAGGTGATGTCAGGGGGATGAAGCAGAAGAAGTAGAAGAAGGAGAAGGAGAAGGTGAAGTCAGGACGGTGAAGCAGAAGAAGCAGAAGAAGGAGAAGGAGAAGGTGAAGTCTGGAGGGTGAATCAGAAGAAGTAGAAGAAGGAGAAGGAGAAGGTCAAGTCTGGAGGGTGAATCAGAAGAAGTAGAAGAAGGAGAAGGAGAAGGTGAAGTCTGGAGGGTGAAGCAGAAGAAGTAGAAGAAGGAGAAGGAGAAGGTGAAGTCAGGAGGGTGAATCAGAAGAAGTAGAAGAAGGAGAAGGAGAAGGTGAAGTCAGGAGGGTGAATCAGAAGAAGCAGAAGAAGGAGAAGGAGAAGGTGAAGTCTGGAGGGTGAATCAGAAGAAGCAGAAGAAGGAGAAGGAGAAGATGAAATCTGGAGGGTGAATCAGAAGAGTAGAAGAAGGAGAAGGAGAAGGTGAGGTCTGGCGGGTGAATCAGAAGAAGTAGAAGAAGGAGAAGGAGAAGGTGAAGTCTGGAGGGTGAATCAGAAGAAGCAGAAGAAGGAGAAGGAGAAGGTGAAGTCTGGAGGGTGAATCAGAAGAAGCAGAAGAAGGAGAAGGAGAAGGTGAAGTCTGGAGGGTGAATCAGACGAAGCAGAAGAAGGAGAAGGAGAGGATGAAATCTGGAGGGTGAATCAGAAGAAGCAGAAGAAAGAGAAGGAGAAGGTGAAGTCTGGAGGGTGAATCAGAAGAAGTAGAAGAAGGAGAAGGAGAAGGTGAAGTCTGGAGGGTGAATCAGAAGAAGCAGAAGAAGGAGAAGGAGAAGGTGAAGTCTGGAGGGTGAATCAGAAGAAGCAGAAGAAGGAGAAGGAGAAGGTGAAGTCTGGTGGGTGAATCAGAAGAAGCAGAAGAAGGAGAAGGAGAAGTTGAAGTCTGGAGGGTGAATCAGAAGAAGCAGAATAAGGAGAAGTGAAGGTCAAGTATGGAGGGTGAATCAGAAGAAGCAGAAGAAGGAGAAGGAGAAGGTGAAGTCTGGAGGGTGAATCAGAAGAAGTAGAAGAAGGAGAAGGAGAAGGTGAAGTCTGGAGGGTGAAGCAGAAGATGTAGAAGAAGGAGAAGGAGAAGGTGAAGTCAGGAGGGTGAATCAGAAGAAGTAGAAGAAGGAGAAGGAGAAGGTGAAGTCAGGAGGGTGAATCAGAAGAAGCAGAAGAAGGAGAAGGAGAAGGTGAAGTCTGGAGGGTGAATCAGAAGAAGCAGAATCAGGAGAAGGAGAAGGTGAAGTCTGGAGGGTGAATCAGAAGAAGCAGAATAAGGAGAAGGAGAAGGTGAAGTCTGGAGGGTGAATCAGAAGAAGCAGAAGAAGGAGAAGGAGAAGATGAAGTCTGGAGGGTGAATCAGAAGAAGTAGAAGAAGGAGAAGGAGATGGTGAAGTCTGGAGGGTGAAGCAGAAGAAGTAGAAGAAGTAGAAGGAGAAGGTGAAGTCAGGAGGGTGAATCAGAAGAAGTAGAAGAAGGAGAAGGAGAAGGTGAAGTCAGGAGGGTGAATCAGAAGAAGCAGAAGAAGGAGAAGGAGAAGGTGAAGTCTGGAGGGTGAATCAGAAGAATCAGAAGAAGGAGAAGGAGAAGGTGAAGTCTGCAGGGTGAATCAGAAGAAGCAGAAGAAAGAGAAGGAGAAGGTGAAGTCTGGAGGGTGAAGCAGAAGAAACAGAAGAAGGAGAAGGAGAAGGTGAAGACTGGAGGGTGAATCAGAAGAAGTGGAAGAAGGAGAAGGAGAAGGTGAAGTCTGGAGGGTGAATCAGAAGAAGTAGAAGAAGGAGAAGGAGAATGTGAAGTCTGGAGGGTGAATCAGAAGAAGCAGAAGAAGGAGAAGGAGAAGGTGAAGTCTGGAGGGTGAATCAGAAGAAGCAGAAGAAGGAGAAGGAGAAGATGAAGTCTGGAGGGTGAATCAGAAGAAGTAGAAGAAGGAGAAGGAGAGGGTGAAGTCTGGAGGGTGAATCAGAAGTAGTAGAAGAAGGAGAAGGAGAAGGTGAAGTCTGGACGGTGAATCAGAAGAAACAGAAGAAGGAGAAGGAGAAGGTGAAGTCTGGAGGGTGAATCAGAAGAAGTAGACGAAGGAGAAGGAGAAGGTGTAGTCTGGAGGGTGAATCAGAAGAAGTAGACGAAGGAGAAGGAGAAGGTGAAGTCTGGAGGGTGAATCAGAAGAAGCAGAAGAAGGAGATGGAGAAGGTGAAGTCTGGAGGGTGAATCAGAAGAAGTAGAAGAAGGAGAAGGAGAAGGTGAAGTCAGGAGGGTGAATCAGAAGAAGCAGAAGAAGGAGAAGGAGAAGGTGAAGTCTGGAGGGTGAATCAGAAGAATCAGAAGAAGGAGAAGGAGAAGGCGAAGTCTGGAGGGTGAATCAGAAGAAGCAGAAGAAGGAGAAGGAGAAGGTGAAGTCTGGAGGGTGAATCAGAAGAAGCAGAAGAAGGAAAAGGAGAAGATGAAGTCTGGAGGGTGAATCAGAAGAAGTAGAAGAAGGAGAAGGTGAGGTCTGGAGGGTGAATCAGAAGAAGCAGAAGAAGGAGAAGGAGAAGGTGAAGTCTGAAGGATGAATCAGAAGAAGCAGAAGAAGGAGAAGGAGAAGGTGAAGTCTGAAGGGTGAATCAGAAGAAGCAGAAGAAGGAGAAGGTGAAGTCTGGAGGCTGAATCAGAAGAAGGAGAAGAAGGAGAAGGAGAAGGTGAAGTCTGGAGGGTGAATCAGAAGAAGTAGAAGAAGGAGAAGGAGATGGTGAAGTCTGGAGGGTGAATCAGAAGAAGTAGAAGAAGTAGAAGGAGAAGGTGAAGTCGGGAGGGTGAATCAGAAGAAGCAGAAGAAGGAGAAGGAGAAGGTGAAGTCTGGAGGGTGAATCAGAAGAAGCAGAAGAAGGAGAAGGAGAAGATGAAGTCTGGAGGGTGAATCAGAAGAAGTAGAAGAAGGAGAAGGAGAAGGTGAAGTCTGGAGGGTGAATCAGAAGAAGCAGAAGAAGGAGAAGGAGAAGGTGAAGTCTGGAGGGTGAATCAGAAGAAGCAGAAGAAGGAGAAGGAGAAGGTGAAGTCTGGAGGGTGAATCAGAAGATGCAGAATAAGGAGAAGGAGAAGGTGAAGTCTGGAGGGTGAATCAGAAGAAGCAGAAGAAGGAGAAGGAGAAGGTGAAGTCTGGAGGGTGAAGCAGAAGAAGCAGAAGAAGGAGAAGGAGAAGGTGAAGTCTGGAGGGTGAATCAGAAGAAGTAGAAGAAGGAGAAGGAGAAGCTGAATTCAGGAGGGTGAAGCAAAAGAAGCAGAAAAAGGAGAAGGAGAAGGTGAAGTCTGGAGGGTAAAGCAGAAGATGCAGAAGAAGGAGAAGGAGAAGGTGAAGTCTGGAGGGTGAATCAGAAGAAGCAGAAGAAGGAGAAGGAGAAGGTGAAGTCTGGAGTGTGAATCAGAAGAAGCAGAAGAAGGAGAAGGAGCAGATGAAGTCTGGAGGGTGAATCAGAAGAAGCAGAAGAATTAGAAGGAGAAGGTGAAGTCTGGAGGGTGAATCAGAAGAAGTAGAAGAAGGAGAAGGAGAAGGTGAAGTCTGGAGGGTGAATCAGCAGAAGCAGAAGAAGGAGAAGGAGAAGGTGGAGTCAGGAGGGTGAATCAGAAGAAGGAGAAGAAGGAGAAGGAGAAGGTGAAGTCTGGATGGTGAATCAGAAGAAGCAGAAGAAGGAGAAGGAGAAGATGAAGACTGGAGGGTTTATCAGAAGAAGTAGAAGAAGGAGAAGGAGAAGGTGAAGTCTGGAGGGTGAATCAGAAGAAGTAGAAGAAGGAGAAGGAGAAGGCGAAGTCTGGAGGGTGAATCAGAAGAAGCAGAAGAAGGAGAAGGAGAAGGTGAAGTCTGGAGGGTGAATCAGAAGAAGCAGAAGAAGGAAAAGGAGAAGATGAAGTCTGGAGGGTGAATCAGAAGAAGTAGAAGAAGGAGAAGGTGAGGTCTGGAGGGTGAATCAGAAGAAGCAGAAGAAGGAGAAGGAGAAGGTGAAGTCTGAAGGATGAATCAGTAGAAGCAGAAGAAGGAGAAGGAGAAGGTGAAGTCTGAAGGGTGAATCAGAAGAAGCAGAAGAAGGAGAAGGAGAAGGTGAAGTCTGGAGGCTGAATCAGAAGAAGGAGAAGAAGGAGAAGGAGAAGGTGAAGTCTGGAGGGTGAATCAGAAGAAGTAGAAGAAGGAGAAGGAGATGGTGAAGTCTGGAGGGTGAATCAGAAGAAGTAGAAGAAGGAGAAGGAGAAGGTAAAGTCTGGAGGGTGAATCAGAAGAAGCAGAAGAAGGAGAAGGAGAAGGTGAAGTCTGGAGGGTGAATCAGAAGAAGCAGAAGAAGGAGAAGGAGAAGATGAAGTCTGGAGGGTGAATCAGAAGAAGTAGAAGAAGGAGAAGGAGAAGGTGAAGTCTGGAGGGTGAATCAGAAGAAGCAGAAGAAGGAGAAGGAGAAGGTGAAGTCTGGAGGGTGAATCAGAAGAAGCAGAAGAAGGAGAAGGAGAAGGTGAAGTCTGGAGGGTGAATCAGAAGATGCAGAATAAGGAGAAGGAGAAGGTGAAGTCTGGAGGGTGAATCAGAAGAAGCAGAAGAAGGAGAAGGAGAAGGTGAAGTCTGGAGGGTGAAGCAGAAGAAGCAGAAGAAGGAGAAGGAGAAGGTGAAGTCTGGAGGGTGAATCAGAAGAAGTAGAAGAAGGAGAAGGAGAAGCTGAATTCAGGAGGGTGAAGCAGAAGAAGCAGAAGAAGGAGAAGGAGAAGGTGAAGTCTGGAGGGTGAAGCAGAAGAAGCAGAAGAAGGAGAAGGAGAAGGTGAAGTCTGGAGGGTGAATCAGAAGAAGCAGAAGAAGGAGAAGGAGAAGGTGAAGTCTGGAGGGTGAATCAGAAGAAGCAGAAGAAGGAGAAGGAGCAGGTGACGTCTGGAGGGTGAATCAGAAGAAGCAGAAGAATTAGAAGGAGAAGGTGAAGTCTGGAGGGTGAATCAGAAGAAGTAGAAGAAGGAGAAGGAGAAGGTGAAGTCTGGAGGGTGAATCAGAAGAAGTAGAAGAAGGAGAAGGAGAAGGTGAAGTCTGGAGGGTGAATCAGAAGAAGTAGAAGAAGGAGAAGGAGAAGGCGAAGTCTGGTGTGTGAATCAGAAGAAGTAGAAGAAGGAGAAGGAGAAGGTGAAGTCTGGAGGGTGAATCAGAAGAAGCAGAAGAAGGAGAAGGAGAAGGTGAAGTCTGGAGGGTGAATCAGAAGAAGCAGAAGAAGGAGAAGGAGAAGATGAACTCTGGAGGGTGAATCAGAAGAAGCCGAAGAAGGAGAAGGAGAAGGTGAAGTCTGGAGGGTGAATCAGAAGAAGCAGAAGAAGGAGAAGTAGAAGGTGAAGTCTGGAAGGTGAATCAGAAGAAGTAGAAGAAGGAGAAGGAGAAGTTGAAGTCTGGTGTGTGAATCAGAAGAAGTAGAAGAAGGAGAAGGAGAAGGTGAAGTCTGGAGGGTGAATCAGAAGAAGCAGAAGAAGGAGAAGGAGAAGGTGAAGTCTGGAGGGTGAATCAGAAGAAGCAGAAGAAGGAGAAGGAGAAGATGAAGTCTGGAGGGTGGATCAGAAGAAGTAGAAGAAGGAGAAGGAGAAGGTGAAGTCTGGAGGGTGAATCAGAAGAAGCAGAAGAAGGAGAAGGAGAAGGTGAAGTCTGGAGGGTGAACCAGAAGAAGCAGAAGAAGGAGAAGGAGAAGGTGAAGTCTGGAGTGTGAATCAGAAGATGCAGAATAAGGAGAAAGAGAAGGTGAAGTCTGGAGGGTGAATCAGAAGAAGCAGAAGAAGGAGAAGGAGAAGGTGAAGTCTGGAGGGTGAATCAGAAGAAGTAGAAGAAGGAGAAGGAGAAGATGAAGTCTGGAGGGTGAAGCAGAAGAAGTAGAAGAAGGAGAAGGAGAAGGTGAAGTCAGGAAGGTGAATCAGAAGAAGTAGAAGAAGGAGAAGGAGAAGGTGAAGTCAGGAGGGTGAATCAGAAGAAGCTTGAGAAGGAGAAGGAGAATGTGAAGTCTGGAGGGTGAATCAGAAGAATCAGAAGAAGGAGAAGGAGAAGGTGAAGTCTGGAGGGTGAATCAGAAGAAGCAGAAGAAAGAGAAGGAGAAGGTGAAGTCTGGAGGGTGAAGCAGAAGAAGCAGAAGAAGGAGAAGGAGAAGGTGAAGACTGGAGGGTGAATCAGAAGAAGTAGAAGAAGGAGAAGGAGAAGGTGAGGTCTGGAGGGTGAATCAGAAGAAGTAGAAGAAGGAGAAGGAGAAGGTGAAGTCTGGAGGGTGAATCAGAAGAAGCAGAAGAAGGAGAAGGAGAAGGTGAAGTCTGGAGGGTGAATCAGAAGAAGCAGAAGAAGGAGAAGGAGAAGATGAAGTCTGGAGGGTGAATCAGAAGAAGTAGAAGAAGGAGAAGGAGAAGGTGAGGTCTGGAGGATGAATCAGAAGAAGCAGAAGAAGGAGAAGGAGAAGGTGAAGTCTGGAGCGTGAATCAGAAGAAGCAGAAGCAGGAGAAGGAGAAGGTGAAGTCTGGAGGGTGAATCAGAAGAAGCAGAAGAAGGAGAAGGAGAAGTTGAAGTCTGGTGTGTGAATCAGAAGAAGTAGAAGAAGGAGAAGGAGAAGGTGAAGTCTGGAGGGTGAATCAGAAGAAGCAGAAGAAGGAGAAGGAGAAGGTGAAGTCTGGAGGGTGAATCAGAAGAAGCAGAAGAAGGAGAAGGAGAAGATGAAGTCTGGAGGGTGAATCAGAAGAAGTAGAAGAAGGAGAAGGAGAAGGTGAAGTCTGGAGGGTGAATCAGAAGAAGCAGAAGAAGGAGAAGGAGAAGGTGAAGTCTGGAGGGTGAACCAGAAGAAGCAGAAGAAGGAGAAGGAGAAGGTGAAGTCTGGAGTGTGAATCAGAAGAAGCAGAATAAGGAGAAAGAGAAAGTGAAGTCTGGAGGGTGAATCAGAAGAAGCAGAAGAAGGAGAAGGAGAAGGTGAAGTCTGGAGGGTGAATCAGAAGAAGTAGAAGAAGGAGAAGGAGAAGATGAAGTCTGCAGGGTGAAGCAGAAGAAGTAGAAGAAGGAGAAGGAGAAGGTGAAGTCAGGAGGGTGAATCAGAAGAAGTAGAAGAAGGAGAAGGAGAAGGTGAAGTCAGGAGGGTGAATCAGAAGAAGCTTGAGAAGGAGAAGGAGAAGGTGAAGTCTGGAGGGTGAATCAGAAGAAGCAGAAGAAGGAGAAGGAGAAGGTGAAGTCTGGAGGGTGAATCAGAAGAAGCAGAAGAAGGAGAAGGAGAAGGCGAAGTCAGGAGGGTGAATCAGAAGAAGCAGAAGAAGGAGAAGGAGAAGGTGAAGTTATGAGGGTGAATCAGAAGAAGCAGAAGAAGGAGAAGGAGCAGGTGATGTCAGCGGGATGAAGCAGAAGAAGTAGAAGAAGGAGAAGGAGAAGGTGAAGTCAGGACGGTGAAGCAGAAGAAGCAGAAGAAGGAGAAGGAGAAGGTGAAGTCTGGAGGGTGAATCAGAATAAGTAGAAGAAGGAGAAGGAGAAGGTCAAGTCTGGAGGGTGAATCAGAAGAAGTAGAATAAGGAGAAGGAGAAGGTGAAGTCTGGAGGGTGAAGCAGAAGAAGTAGAAGAAGGAGAAGGAGAAGGAGAAGTCAGGAGGGTGAATCAGAAGAAGTAGAAGAAGGAGAAGGAGAAGGTGAAGTCAGGAGGGTGAATCAGAAGAAGCAGAAGAAGGAGAAGGAGAAGGTGAAGTCTGGAGGGTGAATCAGAAGAATCAGAAGAAGGAGAAGGAGAAGGTGAAGTCTGGAGGGTGAATCAGAAGAAGCAGAAGAAAGAGAATGAGAAGGTGAAGTCTGGAGGGTGAATCAGAAGAAGCAGAAGAAGGAGAAGGAGAAGGTGAAGTTAGGAGGGTGAATCAGAAGAAGCAGAAGAAGGAGAAGGAGCAGGTGATGTCAGGGGGATGAAGCAGAAGAAGTAGAAGAAGGAGAAGGAGAAGGTGAAGTCAGGACGGTGAAGCAGAAGAAGCAGAAGAAGGAGAAGGAGAAGGTGAAGTCTGGAGGGTGAATCAGCAGAAGTAGAAGAAGGAGAAGGAGAAGGTCAAGTCTGGAGGGTGAATCAGAAGAAGTAGAAGAAGGAGAAGGAGAAGGTGAAGTCTGGTGGGTGAATCAGAAGAAGCAGAAGAAGGAGAAGGAGAAAGTGAAGGCTGGAGGGTGAATCAGAAGAAGTAGAAGAAGGAGAAGGAGAAGGTGAAGTCTGGAGGGTGAATCAGAAGAAGTAGAAGAAGGAGAAGGCGAAGTCTGGAGGGTGAATCAGAAGAAGCAGAAGAAGGAGAAGGAGAAGGTGAAGTCTGGAGGGTGAATCAGAAGAAGCAGAAGAAGGAGAAGGAGAAGATGAACTCTGGAGGGTGAATCAGAAGAAGCCGAAGAAGGAGAAGGAGAAGGTGAAGTCTGGAGGGTGAATCAGAAGAAGCAGGAGAAGGAGAAGTAGAAGGTGAAGTCTGGAAGGTGAATCAGAAGAAGTAGAAGAAGGAGAAGGAGAAGTTGAAGTCTGGTGTGTGAATCAGAAGAAGTAGAAGAAGGAGAAGGAGAAGGTGAAGTCTGGAGGGTGAATCAGAAGAAGCAGAAGAAGGAGAAGGAGAAGGTGAAGTCTGGAGGGTGAATCAGAAGAAGCAGAAGAAGGAGAAGGAGAAGATGAAGTCTGGAGGGTGAATCAGAAGAAGTAGAAGAAGGAGAAGGAGAAGGTGAAGTCTGGAGGGTGAATCAGAAGAAGCAGAAGAAGGAGAAGGAGAAGGTGAAGTCTGGAGGGTGAACCAGAAGAAGCAGAAGAAGGAGAAGGAGAAGGTGAAGTCTGGAGTGTGAATCAGAAGAAGCAGAATAAGGAGAAAGAGAAAGTGAAGTCTGGAGGGTGAATCAGAAGAAGCAGAAGAAGGAGAAGGAGAAGGTGAAGTCTGGAGGGTGAATCAGAAGAAGTAGAAGAAGGAGAAGGAGAAGATGAAGTCTGCAGGGTGAAGCAGAAGAAGTAGAAGAAGGAGAAGGAGAAGGTGAAGTCAGGAGGGTGAATCAGAAGAAGTAGAAGAAGGAGAAGGAGAAGGTGAAGTCAGGAGGGTGAATCAGAAGAAGCTTGAGAAGGAGAAGGAGAATGTGAAGTCTGGAGGGTGAATCAGAAGAATCAGAAGAAGGAGAAGGAGAAGGTGAAGTCTGGAGGGTGAATCAGAAGAAGCAGAAGAAAGAGAAGGAGAAGGTGAAGTCTGGAGGGTGAAGCAGAAGAAGCAGAAGAAGGAGAAGGAGAAGGTGAAGACTGGAGGGTGAATCAGAAGAAGTAGAAGAAGGAGAAGGAGAAGGTGAGGTCTGGAGGGTGAATCAGAAGAAGTAGAAGAAGGAGAAGGAGAAGGTGAAGTCTGGAGGGTGAATCAGAAGAAGCAGAAGAAGGAGAAGGAGAAGGTGAAGTCTGGAGGGTGAATCAGAAGAAGCAGAAGAAGGAGAAGGAGAAGATGAAGTCTGGAGGGTGAATCAGAAGAAGTAGAAGAAGGAGAAGGAGAAGGTGAGGTCTGGAGGATGAATCAGAAGAAGCAGAAGAAGGAGAAGGAGAAGGTGAAGTCTGGAGCGTGAATCAGAAGAAGCAGAAGAAGGAGAAGGAGAAGGTGAAGTCTGGAGGGTGAATCAGAAGAAGCAGAAGAAGGAGAAGGAGAAGGTGAAGTCAGGAGGGTGAATCAGAAGAAGCAGAAGGAGGAGAAGGAGAAGGTGAAGTTAGGAGGGTGAATCAGAAGAAGCAGAAGAAGGAGAAGGAGAAGGTGAAGTCAGGGGGGTGAAGCAGAAGAAGTAGAAGAAGGAGAAAGAGAAGGTGAAGTCTGGAGGGTGAACCAGAAGAAGTAGAAGAAGGAAAAGGAGAAGGTGAAGTCAGGAGGGTGAAGCAGAAGAAGCAGAAGAAGGAGAAGGAGAAGGTGAAGTCTGGAGGGTGAAGCAGAAGAAGCAGAAGAAGGAGAAGGAGAAGGTGAAGTCTGGAGGGTGAATCAGAAGAAGCAGAAGAAGGAGAAGGAGAAGGTGAAGTCTGGAGGGTGAATCAGAAGAAGCAGAAGAAGGAGAAGGAGCAGGTGAAGTCTGGAGGGTGAATCAGATGAAGCAGAAGAAGTAGAAGGAGAAGGTGAAGTCTGGAGGGTGAATCAGAAGAATCAGAAGAAGGAGAAGGAGAAGGTGAAGTCTGGAGGGTGAATCAGAAGAAGCAGAAGAAGGAGAAGGAGAAGGTGAAGTCTGGAGGGTGAATCAGAAGAAGCAGAAGAAGGAGAAGGAGAAGGTGAAGTCAGGAGGGTGAATCAGAAGAAGCAGAAGAAGGAGAAGGAGAAGGTGAAGTTAGGAGGGTGAATCAGAAGAAGCAGAAAAAGGAGAAGGAGCAGGTGATGTCAGCGGGATGAAGCAGAAGAAGTAGAAGAAGGAGAAGGAGAAGGTGAAGTCAGGACGGTGAAGCAGAAGAAGCAGAAGAAGGAGAAGGAGAAGGTGAAGTCTGGAGGGTGAATCAGAATAAGTAGAAGAAGGAGAAGGAGAAGGTCAAGTCTGGAGGGTGAATCAGAAAAAGTAGAATAAGGAGAAGGAGAAGGTGAAGTCTGGAGGGTGAAGCAGAAGAAGTAGAAGAAGGAGAAGGTGAAGTCAGGAGGGTGAATCAGAAGAAGTAGAAGAAGGAGAAGGAGAAGGTGAAGTCAGGAGGGTGAATCAGAAGAATCAGAAGAAGGAGAAGGAGAAGGTGAAGTCTGGAGGGTGAATCAGAAGAAGCAGAAGAAAGAGAAGGAGAAGGTGAAGTCTGGAGGGTGAAGCAGAAGAAGCAGAAGAAGGAGAAGGAGAAGGTGAAGACTGGAGGGTGAATCAGAAGAAGTAGAAGAAGGAGAAGGAGAAGGTGAGGTCTGGAGGGTGAATCAGAAGAAGTAGAAGAAGGAGAAGGAGAAGGTGAAGTCTGGAGGGTGAATCAGAAGAAGCAGAAGAAGGAGAAGGAGAAGGTGAAGTCTGGAGGGTGAATCAGAAGAAGCAGAAGAAGGAGAAGGAGAAGATGAAGTCTGGAGGGTGAATCAGAAGAAGTAGAAGAAGGAGAAGGAGAAGGTGAGGTCTGGAGGATGAATCAGAAGAAGCAGAAGAAGGAGAAGGAGAAGGTGAAGTCTGGAGCGTGAATCAGAAGAAGCAGAAGAAGGAGAAGGAGAAGGTGAAGTCTGGAGGGTGAATCAGAAGAAGCAGAAGAAGGAGAAGGAGAAGGTGAAGTCAGGAGGGTGAATCAGAAGAAGCAGAAGGAGGAGAAGGAAAGGTGAAGTTAGGAGGGTGAATCAGAAGAAGCAGAAGAAGGAGAAGGAGAAGGTGAAGTCAGGGGGGTGAAGCAGAAGAAGTAGAAGAAGGAGAAGGAGAAGGTGAAGTCAGGAGGGTGAAGCAGAAGAAGCAGAAGAAGGAGAAGGAGAAGGTGAAGTCTGGAGGGCGCAGCAGAAGAAGCAGGAGAAGGAGAAGGAGAAGGTGAAGTCTGGAGGGTGAAGCAGAAGAAGCAGAAGAAGGAGAAAGAGAAGGTGAAGTCTGGAGGGTGAATCAGAAGAATTAGAAGAAGGAGAAGGAGAAGGTGAAGTCAGGAGGGTGAAGCAGAAGAAGCAGAAGAAGGAGAAGGAGAAGGTGAAGTCTGGAGGGTGAAGCAGAAGAAGCAGAAGAAGGAGAAGGAGAAGGTGAAGTCTGGAGGGTGAATCAGAAGAAGCAGAAGAAGGAGAAGGAGAAGGTGAAGTCTGGAGGGTGAATCAGAAGAATCAGAAGAAGGAGAAGGAGAAGGTGAAGTCTGGAGGGTGAATCAGAAGAAGCAGAAGAAGGAGAAGGAGAAGGTGAAGTCTGGAGGGTGAATCAGAAGAAGCAGAAGAAGGAGAAGGAGAAGGCGAAGTCAGGAGGGTGAATCAGAAGAAGCAGAAGAAGGAGAAGGAGAAGGTGAAGTTATGAGGGTGAATCAGAAGAAGCAGAAGAAGGAGAAGGAGCAGGTGATGTCAGCGGGATGAAGCAGAAGAAGTAGAAGAAGGAGAAGGAGAAGGTGAAGTCAGGACGGTGAAGCAGAAGAAGCAGAAGAAGGAGAAGGAGAAGGTGAAGTCTGGAGGGTGAATCAGAATAAGTAGAAGAAGGAGAAGGAGAAGGTCAAGTCTGGAGGGTGAATCAGAAGAAGTAGAATAAGGAGAAGGAGAAGGTGAAGTCTGGAGGGTGAAGCAGAAGAAGTAGAAGAAGGAGAAGGAGAAGGAGAAGTCAGGAGGGTGAATCAGAAGAAGTAGAAGAAGGAGAAGGAGAAGGTGAAGTCAGGAGGGTGAATCAGAAGAAGCAGAAGAAGGAGAAGGAGAAGGTGAAGTCTGGAGGGTGAATCAGAAGAATCAGAAGAAGGAGAAGGAGAAGGTGAAGTCTGGAGGGTGAATCAGAAGAAGCAGAAGAAAGAGAATGAGAAGGTGAAGTCTGGAGGGTGAATCAGAAGAAGCAGAAGAAGGAGAAGGAGAAGGTGAAGTTAGGAGGGTGAATCAGAAGAAGCAGAAGAAGGAGAAGGAGCAGGTGATGTCAGGGGGATGAAGCAGAAGAAGTAGAAGAAGGAGAAGGAGAAGGTGAAGTCAGGACGGTGAAGCAGAAGAAGCAGAAGAAGGAGAAGGAGAAGGTGAAGTCTGGAGGGTGAATCAGCAGAAGTAGAAGAAGGAGAAGGAGAAGGTCAAGTCTGGAGGGTGAATCAGAAGAAGTAGAAGAAGGAGAAGGAGAAGGTGAAGTCTGGAGGGTGAATCAGAAGAAGCAGAAGAAGGAGAAGGAGAAAGTGAAGGCTGGAGGGTGAATCAGAAGAAGTAGAAGAAGGAGAAGGAGAAGGTGAAGTCTGGAGGGTGAATCAGAAGAAGTAGAAGAAGGAGAAGGCGAAGTCTGGAGGGTGAATCAGAAGAAGCAGAAGAAGGAGAAGGAGAAGGTGAAGTCTGGAGGGTGAATCAGAAGAAGCAGAAGAAGGAGAAGGAGAAGATGAACTCTGGAGGGTGAATCAGAAGAAGCCGAAGAAGGAGAAGGAGAAGGTGAAGTCTGGAGGGTGAATCAGAAGAAGCAGGAGAAGGAGAAGTAGAAGGTGAAGTCTGGAAGGTGAATCAGAAGAAGTAGAAGAAGGAGAAGGAGAAGTTGAAGTCTGGTGTGTGAATCAGAAGAAGTAGAAGAAGGAGAAGGAGAAGGTGAAGTCTGGAGGGTGAATCAGAAGAAGCAGAAGAAGGAGAAGGAGAAGGTGAAGTCTGGAGGGTGAATCAGAAGAAGCAGAAGAAGGAGAAGGAGAAGATGAAGTCTGGAGGGTGAATCAGAAGAAGTAGAAGAAGGAGAAGGAGAAGGTGAAGTCTGGAGGGTGAATCAGAAGAAGCAGAAGAAGGAGAAGGAGAAGGTGAAGTCTGGAGGGTGAACCAGAAGAAGCAGAAGAAGGAGAAGGAGAAGGTGAAGTCTGGAGTGTGAATCAGAAGAAGCAGAATAAGGAGAAAGAGAAAGTGAAGTCTGGAGGGTGAATCAGAAGAAGCAGAAGAAGGAGAAGGAGAAGGTGAAGTCTGGAGGGTGAATCAGAAGAAGTAGAAGAAGGAGAAGGAGAAGATGAAGTCTGCAGGGTGAAGCAGAAGAAGTAGAAGAAGGAGAAGGAGAAGGTGAAGTCAGGAGGGTGAATCAGAAGAAGTAGAAGAAGGAGAAGGAGAAGGTGAAGTCAGGAGGGTGAATCAGAAGAAGCTTGAGAAGGAGAAGGAGAAGGTGAAGTCTGGAGGGTGAATCAGAAGAAGCAGAAGAAGGAGAAGGAGAAGGTGAAGTCTGGAGGGTGAATCAGAAGAAGCAGAAGAAGGAGAAGGAGAAGGCGAAGTCAGGAGGGTGAATCAGAAGAAGCAGAAGAAGGAGAAGGAGAAGGTGAAGTTATGAGGGTGAATCAGAAGAAGCAGAAGAAGGAGAAGGAGCAGGTGATGTCAGCGGGATGAAGCAGAAGAAGTAGAAGAAGGAGAAGGAGAAGGTGAAGTCAGGACGGTGAAGCAGAAGAAGCAGAAGAAGGAGAAGGAGAAGGTGAAGTCTGGAGGGTGAATCAGAATAAGTAGAAGAAGGAGAAGGAGAAGGTCAAGTCTGGAGGGTGAATCAGAAGAAGTAGAATAAGGAGAAGGAGAAGGTGAAGTCTGGAGGGTGAAGCAGAAGAAGTAGAAGAAGGAGAAGGAGAAGGAGAAGTCAGGAGGGTGAATCAGAAGAAGTAGAAGAAGGAGAAGGAGAAGGTGAAGTCAGGAGGGTGAATCAGAAGAAGCAGAAGAAGGAGAAGGAGAAGGTGAAGTCTGGAGGGTGAATCAGAAGAATCAGAAGAAGGAGAAGGAGAAGGTGAAGTCTGGAGGGTGAATCAGAAGAAGCAGAAGAAAGAGAATGAGAAGGTGAAGTCTGGAGGGTGAATCAGAAGAAGCAGAAGAAGGAGAAGGAGAAGGTGAAGTTAGGAGGGTGAATCAGAAGAAGCAGAAGAAGGAGAAGGAGCAGGTGATGTCAGGGGGATGAAGCAGAAGAAGTAGAAGAAGGAGAAGGAGAAGGTGAAGTCAGGACGGTGAAGCAGAAGAAGCAGAAGAAGGAGAAGGAGAAGGTGAAGTCTGGAGGGTGAATCAGCAGAAGTAGAAGAAGGAGAAGGAGAAGGTCAAGTCTGGAGGGTGAATCAGAAGAAGTAGAAGAAGGAGAAGGAGAAGGTGAAGTCTGGTGGGTGAATCAGAAGAAGCAGAAGAAGGAGAAGGAGAAAGTGAAGGCTGGAGGGTGAATCAGAAGAAGTAGAAGAAGGAGAAGGAGAAGGTGAAGTCTGGAGGGTGAATCAGAAGAAGTAGAAGAAGGAGAAGGCGAAGTCTGGAGGGTGAATCAGAAGAAGCAGAAGAAGGAGAAGGAGAAGGTGAAGTCTGGAGGGTGAATCAGAAGAAGCAGAAGAAGGAGAAGGAGAAGATGAACTCTGGAGGGTGAATCAGAAGAAGCCGAAGAAGGAGAAGGAGAAGGTGAAGTCTGGAGGGTGAATCAGAAGAAGCAGGAGAAGGAGAAGTAGAAGGTGAAGTCTGGAAGGTGAATCAGAAGAAGTAGAAGAAGGAGAAGGAGAAGTTGAAGTCTGGTGTGTGAATCAGAAGAAGTAGAAGAAGGAGAAGGAGAAGGTGAAGTCTGGAGGGTGAATCAGAAGAAGCAGAAGAAGGAGAAGGAGAAGGTGAAGTCTGGAGGGTGAATCAGAAGAAGCAGAAGAAGGAGAAGGAGAAGATGAAGTCTGGAGGGTGAATCAGAAGAAGTAGAAGAAGGAGAAGGAGAAGGTGAAGTCTGGAGGGTGAATCAGAAGAAGCAGAAGAAGGAGAAGGAGAAGGTGAAGTCTGGAGGGTGAACCAGAAGAAGCAGAAGAAGGAGAAGGAGAAGGTGAAGTCTGGAGTGTGAATCAGAAGAAGCAGAATAAGGAGAAAGAGAAAGTGAAGTCTGGAGGGTGAATCAGAAGAAGCAGAAGAAGGAGAAGGAGAAGGTGAAGTCTGGAGGGTGAATCAGAAGAAGTAGAAGAAGGAGAAGGAGAAGATGAAGTCTGCAGGGTGAAGCAGAAGAAGTAGAAGAAGGAGAAGGAGAAGGTGAAGTCAGGAGGGTGAATCAGAAGAAGTAGAAGAAGGAGAAGGAGAAGGTGAAGTCAGGAGGGTGAATCAGAAGAAGCTTGAGAAGGAGAAGGAGAATGTGAAGTCTGGAGGGTGAATCAGAAGAATCAGAAGAAGGAGAAGGAGAAGGTGAAGTCTGGAGGGTGAATCAGAAGAAGCAGAAGAAAGAGAAGGAGAAGGTGAAGTCTGGAGGGTGAAGCAGAAGAAGCAGAAGAAGGAGAAGGAGAAGGTGAAGACTGGAGGGTGAATCAGAAGAAGTAGAAGAAGGAGAAGGAGAAGGTGAGGTCTGGAGGGTGAATCAGAAGAAGTAGAAGAAGGAGAAGGAGAAGGTGAAGTCTGGAGGGTGAATCAGAAGAAGCAGAAGAAGGAGAAGGAGAAGGTGAAGTCTGGAGGGTGAATCAGAAGAAGCAGAAGAAGGAGAAGGAGAAGATGAAGTCTGGAGGGTGAATCAGAAGAAGTAGAAGAAGGAGAAGGAGAAGGTGAGGTCTGGAGGATGAATCAGAAGAAGCAGAAGAAGGAGAAGGAGAAGGTGAAGTCTGGAGCGTGAATCAGAAGAAGCAGAAGAAGGAGAAGGAGAAGGTGAAGTCTGGAGGGTGAATCAGAAGAAGCAGAAGAAGGAGAAGGAGAAGGTGAAGTCAGGAGGGTGAATCAGAAGAAGCAGAAGGAGGAGAAGGAGAAGGTGAAGTTAGGAGGGTGAATCAGAAGAAGCAGAAGAAGGAGAAGGAGAAGGTGAAGTCAGGGGGGTGAAGCAGAAGAAGTAGAAGAAGGAGAAAGAGAAGGTGAAGTCTGGAGGGTGAACCAGAAGAAGTAGAAGAAGGAAAAGGAGAAGGTGAAGTCAGGAGGGTGAAGCAGAAGAAGCAGAAGAAGGAGAAGGAGAAGGTGAAGTCTGGAGGGTGAAGCAGAAGAAGCAGAAGAAGGAGAAGGAGAAGGTGAAGTCTGGAGGGTGAATCAGAAGAAGCAGAAGAAGGAGAAGGAGAAGGTGAAGTCTGGAGGGTGAATCAGAAGAAGCAGAAGAAGGAGAAGGAGCAGGTGAAGTCTGGAGGGTGAATCAGATGAAGCAGAAGAAGTAGAAGGAGAAGGTGAAGTCTGGAGGGTGAATCAGAAGAATCAGAAGAAGGAGAAGGAGAAGGTGAAGTCTGGAGGGTGAATCAGAAGAAGCAGAAGAAGGAGAAGGAGAAGGTGAAGTCTGGAGGGTGAATCAGAAGAAGCAGAAGAAGGAGAAGGAGCAGGTGATGTCAGCGGGATGAAGCAGAAGAAGTAGAAGAAGGAGAAGGAGAAGGTGAAGTCAGGACGGTGAAGCAGAAGAAGCAGAAGAAGGAGAAGGAGAAGGTGAAGTCTGGAGGGTGAATCAGAATAAGTAGAAGAAGGAGAAGGAGAAGGTCAAGTCTGGAGGGTGAATCAGAAAAAGTAGAATAAGGAGAAGGAGAAGGTGAAGTCTGGAGGGTGAAGCAGAAGAAGTAGAAGAAGGAGAAGGTGAAGTCAGGAGGGTGAATCAGAAGAAGTAGAAGAAGGAGAAGGAGAAGGTGAAGTCAGGAGGGTGAATCAGAAGAAGCAGAAGAAGGAGAAGGAGAAGGTGAAGTCTGGAGGGTGAATCAGAAGAATCAGAAGAAGGAGAAGGAGAAGGTGAAGTCTGGAGGGTGAATCAGAAGAAGCAGAAGAAAGAGAAGGAGAAGGTGAAGTCTGGAGGGTGAATCAGAAGAAGCAGAAGAAGGAGAAGGAGAAGGTGAAGTTAGGAGGGTGAATCAGAAGAAGCAGAAGAAGGAGAAGGAGCAGGTGATGTCAGGGGGATGAAGCAGAAGAAGTAGAAGAAGGAGAAGGAGAAGGTGAAGTCAGGACGGTGAAGCAGAAGAAGCAGAAGAAGTAGAAGGAGAAGGTGAAGTCTGGAGGGTGAATCAGCAGAAGTAGAAGAAGGAGAAGGAGAAGGTCAAGTCTGGAGGGTGAATCAGAAGAAGTAGAAGAAGGAGAAGGAGAAGGTGATGTCTGGAGGGTGAAGCAGAAGAAGTAGAAGAAGGAGAAGGAGAAGGTGAAGTCAGGAGGGTGAATCAGAAGAAGTAGAAGAAGGAGAAGGAGAAGGTGAAGTCAGGAGGGTGAATCAGAAGAAGCAGAAGAAGGAGAAGGAGAAGGTGAAGTCTGGAGGGTGAATCAGAAGAAGCAGAAGAAGGAGAAGGAGAAGATGAAATCTGGAGGGTGAATCAGAAGAAGTAGAAGAAGGAGAAGGAGAAGGTGAGGTCTTGAGGGTGAATCAGAAGAAGTAGAAGAAGGAGAAGGAGAAGGTGAAGTCTGGAGGGTGAATCAGAAGAAGCAGAAGAAGGAGAAGGAGAAGGTGAAGTCTGGAGGGTGAATCAGAAGAAGCAGAAGAAGGAGAAGGAGAAGGTGAAGTCTGGAGGGTGAATCAGAAGAAGCAGAAGAAGGAGAAGGAGAAGATGAAATCTGGAGGGTGAATCAGAAGAAGCAGAAGAAAGAGAAGGAGAAGGTGAAGTCTGGAGGGTGAATCAGAAGAAGTAGAAGAAGGAGAAGGAGAAGGTGAAGTCTGGAGGGTGAATCAGAAGAAGCAGAAGAAGGAGAAGGAGAAGGTGAAGTCTGGAGGGTGAATCAGAAGAAGCAGAAGAAGGAGAAGGAGAAGATGAAGTCTGGAGGGTGAATCAGAAGAAGCAGAAGAAGGAGAAGGAGAAGTTGAAGTCTGGAGGGTGAATCAGAAGAAGCAGAATAAGGAGCAGTGAAGGTGAAGTATGGAGGGTGAATCAGAAGAAGCAGAAGAAGGAGAAGGAGAAGGTGAAGTCTGGAGGGTGAATCAGAAGAAGTAGAAGAAGGAGAAGGAGAAGGTGAAGTCTGGAGGGTGAAGCAGAAGAAGTAGAAGAAGGAGAAGGAGAAGGTGAAGTCAGGAGGGTGAATCAGAAGAAGTAGAAGAAGGAGAAGGAGAAGGTGAAGTCAGGAGGGTGAATCAGAAGAAGCAGAAGAAGGAGAAGGAGAAGGTGAAGTCTGGAGGGTGAATCAGAAGAAGCAGAATCAGGAGAAGTAGAAGGTGAAGTCTGGAGGGTGAATCAGAAGAAGCAGAATAAGGAGAAGGAGAAGGTGAGGTCTGGAGGGTGAATCAGAAGAAGCAGAAGAAGGAGAAGGAGAAGATGAAGTATGGAGGGTGAATCAGAAGAAGTAGAAGAAGGAGAAGGAGAAGGTGAAGTCTGGAGGGTGAAGCAGAAGAAGTAGAAGAAGGAGAAGGAGAAGGTGAAGTCAGGAGGGTGAATCAGAAGAAGCAGAAGAAGGAGAAGGAGAAGGTGAAGTCTGGAGGGTGAATCAGAAGAAGCAGAAGAAGGAGAAGGAGAAGGAGAAGTCTGGAGGGTGAATCAGAAGAAGCAGAAGCAGGAGAAGGAGAAGGTGAAGTCTGGAGGGTGAAGCAGAAGAAGTAGAAGAAGGAGAAGGAGAAGGTGAAGTCAGGAGGGTGAATCAGAAGAAGTAGAAGAAGGAGAAGGAGAAGGTGAGTTCAGGAGGGTGAATCAGAAGAAGCAGAAGAAGGAGAAGGAGAAGGTGAAGTCTGGAGGGTGAATCAGAAGAATCAGAAGAAGGAGAAGGAGAAGGTGAAGTCTGGAGGGTGAATCAGAAGAAGCAGAAGAAGGAGAAGGAGAAGGTGAAGTCTGGAGGGTGAATCAGAAGAAGCAGAAGAAGGAGAAGGAGAAGGTGAAGTCAGGAGGGTGAATCAGAAGAAGCAGAAGAAGGAGAAGGAGAAGGTGAAGTTAGGAGGGTGAATCAGAAGAAGCAGAAGAAGGAGAAGGAGCAGGTGATGTCAGCGGGATGAAGCAGAAGAAGTAGAAGAAGGAGAAGGAGAAGGTGAAGTCAGGACGGTGAAGCAGAAGAAGCAGAAGAAGGAGAAGGAGAAGGTGAAGTCTGGAGGGTGAATCAGAATAAGTAGAAGAAGGAGAAGGAGAAGGTCAAGTCTGGAGGGTGAATCAGAAGAAGTAGAAGAAGGAGAAGGAGAAGGTGAAGTCTGGAGGGTGAAGCAGAAGAAGTAGAAGAAGGAGAAGGAGAAGGTGAAGTCAGGAGGGTGAATCAGAAGAAGTAGAAGAAGGAGAAGGAGAAGGTGAAGTCAGGAGGGTGAATCAGAAGAAGCAGAAGAAGGAGAAGGAGAAGGTGAAGTCTGGAGGGTGAATCAGAAGAATCAGAAGAAGGAGAAGGAGAAGGTGAAGTCTGGAGGGTGAATCAGAAGAAGCAGAAGAAAGAGAAGGAGAAGGTGAAGTCTGGAGGGTGAATCAGAAGAAGCAGAAGAAGGAGAAGGAGATGGTGAAGTCAGGAGGGTGAATCAGAAGAAGCAGAAGAAGGAGAAGGAGAAGGTGAAGTTAGGAGGGTGAATCAGAAGAAGCAGAAGAAGGAGAAGGAGCAGGTGATGTCAGGGGGATGAAGCAGAAGAAGTAGAAGAAGGAGAAGGAGAAGGTGAAGTCAGGACGGTGAAGCAGAAGAAGCAGAAGAAGGAGAAGGAGAAGGTGAAGTCTGGAGGGTGAATCAGAAGAAGTAGAAGAAGGAGAAGGAGAAGGTCAAGTCTGGAGGGTGAATCAGAAGAAGTAGAAGAAGGAGAAGGAGAAGGTGAAGTCTGGAGGGTGAAGCAGAAGAAGTAGAAGAAGGAGAAGGAGAAGGTGAAGTCAGGAGGGTGAATCAGAAGAAGTAGAAGAAGGAGAAGGAGAAGGTGAAGTCAGGAGGGTGAATCAGAAGAAGCAGAAGAAGGAGAAGGAGAAGGTGAAGTCTGGAGGGTGAATCAGAAGAAGCAGAAGAAGGAGAAGTAGAAGATGAAATCTGGAGGGTGAATCAGAAGAGTAGAAGAAGGAGAAGGAGAAGGTGAGGTCTGGCGGGTGAAGCAGAAGAAGTAGAAGAAGGAGAAGGAGAAGGTGAAGTCTGGAGGGTGAATCAGAAGAAGCAGAAGAAGGAGAAGGAGAAGGTGAAGTCTGGAGGGTGAATCAGAAGAAGCAGAAGAAGGAGAAGGAGAAGGTGAAGTCTGGAGGGTGAATCAGACGAAGCAGAAGAAGGAGAAGGAGAGGATGAAATCTGGAGGGTGAATCAGAAGAAGCAGAAGAAAGAGAAGGAGAAGGTGAAGTCTGGAGGGTGAATCAGAAGAAGTAGAAGAAGGAGAAGGAGAAGGTGAAGTCTGGAGGGTGAATCAGAAGAAGCAGAAGAAGGAGAAGGAGAAGGTGAAGTCTGGAGGGTGAATCAGAAGAAGCAGAAGAAGGAGAAGGAGAAGGTGAAGTCTGGTGGGTGAATCAGAAGAAGCAGAAGAAGGAGAAGGAGAAGTTGAAGTCTGGAGGGTGAATCAGAAGAAGCAGAATAAGGAGAAGTGAAGGTGAAGTATGGAGGGTGAATCAGAAGAAGCAGAAGAAGGAGAAGGAGAAGGTGAAGTCTGGAGGGTGAATCAGAAGAAGTAGAAGAAGGAGAAGGAGAAGGTGAAGTCTGGAGGGTGAAGCAGAAGATGTAGAAGAAGGAGAAGGAGAAGGTGAAGTCAGGAGGGTGAATCAGAAGAAGTAGAAGAAGGAGAAGGAGAAGGTGAAGTCAGGAGGGTGAATCAGAAGAAGCAGAAGAAGGAGAAGGAGAAGGTGAAGTCTGGAGGGTGAATCAGAAGAAGCAGAATCAGGAGAAGGAGAAGGTGAAGTCTGGAGGGTGAATCAGAAGAAGCAGAATAAGGAGAAGGAGAAGGTGAAGTCTGGAGGGTGAATCAGAAGAAGCAGAAGAAGGAGAAGGAGAAGATGAAGTCTGGAGGGTGAATCAGAAGAAGTAGAAGAAGGAGAAGGAGATGGTGAAGTCTGGAAGGTGAAGCAGAAGAAGTAGAAGAAGTAGAAGGAGAAGGTGAAGTCAGGAGGGTGAATCAGAAGAAGTAGAAGAAGGAGAAGGAGAAGGTGAAGTCAGGAGGGTGAATCAGAAGAAGCAGAAGAAGGAGAAGGAGAAGGTGAAGTCTGGAGGGTGAATCAGAAGAATCAGAAGAAGGAGAAGGAGAAGGTGAAGTCTGCAGGGTGAATCAGAAGAAGCAGAAGAAAGAGAAGGAGAAGGTGAAGTCTGGAGGGTGAAGCAGAAGAAACAGAAGAAGGAGAAGGAGAAGGTGAAGACTGGAGGGTGAATCAGAAGAAGTGGAAGAAGGAGAAGGAGAAGGTGAAGTCTGGAGGGTGAATCAGAAGAAGTAGAAGAAGGAGAAGGAGAATGTGAAGTCTGGAGGGTGAATCAGAAGAAGCAGAAGAAGGAGAAGGAGAAGGTGAAGTCTGGAGGGTGAATCAGAAGAAGCAGAAGAAGGAGAAGGAGAAGATGAAGTCTGGAGGGTGAATCAGAAGAAGTAGAAGAAGGAGAAGGAGAAGGTGAAGTCTGGAGGGTGAATCAGAAGTAGTAGAAGAAGGAGAAGGAGAAGGTGAAGTCTGGACGGTGAATCAGAAGAAACAGAAGAAGGAGAAGGAGAAGGTGAAGTCTGGAGGGTGAATCAGAAGAAGTAGACGAAGGAGAAGGAGAAGGTGTAGTCTGGAGGGTGAATCAGAAGAAGTAGACGAAGGAGAAGGAGAAGGTGAAGTCTGGAGGGTGAATCAGAAGAAGCAGAAGAAGGAGATGGAGAAGGTGAAGTCTGGAGGGTGAATCAGAAGAAGTAGAAGAAGGAGAAGGAGAAGGTGAAGTCAGGAGGGTGAATCAGAAGAAGCAGAAGAAGGAGAAGGAGAAGGTGAAGTCTGGAGGGTGAATCAGAAGAAGCAGAAGAAGGAGAAGGAGAAGGCGAAGTCTGGAGGGTGAATCAGAAGAATCAGAAGAAGGAGAAGGAGAAGGCGAAGTCTGGAGGGTGAATCAGAAGAAGCAGAAGAAGGAGAAGGAGAAGATGAAGTCTGGAGGGTGAATCAGAAGAAGTAGGAGAAGGAGAAGGTGAAGTCTGGAGGGTGAATCAGAAGAATCAGAAGAAGGAGAAGGAGAAGGCGAAGTCTGGAGGGTGAATCAGAAGAAGCAGAAGAAGGAAAAGGAGAAGATGAAGTCTGGAGGGTGAATCAGAAGAAGTAGAAGAAGGAGAAGGTGAGGTCTGGAGGGTGAATCAGAAGAAGCAGAAGAAGGAGAAGGAGAAGGTGAAGTCTGAAGGATGAATCAGAAGAAGCAGAAGAAGGAGAAGGAGAAGGTGATGTCTGAAGGGTGAATCAGAAGAAGCAGAAGAAGGAGAAGGTGAAGTCTGGAGGCTGAATCAGAAGAAGGAGAAGAAGGAGAAGGAGAAGGTGAAGTCTGGAGGGTGAATCAGAAGAAGTAGAAGAAGGAGAAGGAGATGGTGAAGTCTGGAGGGTGAATCAGAAGAAGTAGAAGAAGTAGAAGGAGAAGGTGAAGTCGGGAGGGTGAATCAGAAGAAGCAGAAGAAGGAGAAGGAGAAGGTGAAGTCTGGAGGGTGAATCAGAAGAAGCAGAAGAAGGAGAAGGAGAAGATGAAGTCTGGAGGGTGAATCAGAAGAAGTAGAAGAAGGAGAAGGAGAAGGTGAAGTCTGGAGGGTGAATCAGAAGAAGCAGAAGAAGGAGAAGGAGAAGGTGAAGTCTGGAGGGTGAATCAGAAGAAGCGAAAGAAGGAGAAGGAGAAGGTGAAGTCTGGAGGGTGAATCAGAAGATGCAGAATAAGGAGAAGGAGAAGGTGAAGTCTGGAGGGTGAATCAGAAGAAGCAGAAGAAGGAGAAGGAGAAGGTGAAGTCTGGAGGGTGAAGCAGAAGAAGCAGAAGAAGGAGAAGGAGAAGGTGAAGTCTGGAGGGTGAATCAGAAGAAGTAGAAGAAGGAGAAGGAGAAGCTGAATTCAGGAGGGTGAAGCAGAAGAAGCAGAAAAAGGAGAAGGAGAAGGTGAAGTCTGGAGGGTGAAGCAGAAGATGCAGAAGAAGGAGAAGGAGAAGGTGAAGTCTGGAGGGTGAATCAGAAGAAGCAGAAGAAGGAGAAGGAGAAGGTGAAGTCTGGAGTGTGAATCAGAAGAAGCAGAAGAAGGAGAAGGAGCAGATGAAGTCTGGAGGGTGAATCAGAAGAAGCAGAAGAATTAGAAGGAGAAGGTGAAGTCTGGAGGGTGAATCAGAAGAAGTAGAAGAAGGAGAAGGAGAAGGTGAAGTCTGGAGGGTGAATCAGCAGAAGCAGAAGAAGGAGAAGGAGAAGGTGGAGTCAGGAGGGTGAAGCAGAAGAAGTAGAAGAAGTAGAAGGAGAAGGTGAAGTCAGGAGGGTGAATCAGAAGAAGTAGAAGAAGGAGAAGGAGATGGTGAAGTCTGGAAGGTGAAGCAGAAGAAGTAGAAGAAGTAGAAGGAGAAGGTGAAGTCAGGAGGGTGAATCAGAAGAAGTAGAAGAAGGAGAAGGAGAAGGTGAAGTCAGGAGGGTGAATCAGAAGAAGCAGAAGAAGGAGAAGGAGAAGGTGAAGTCTGGA
Organism: Somniosus microcephalus; assembly: GCF_052327205.1. NCBI lineage: Eukaryota > Metazoa > Chordata > Chondrichthyes > Squaliformes > Somniosidae > Somniosus > Somniosus microcephalus. The sequence goes on along the minus strand of NW_028225856.1, from coordinate 47,840 downwards.
GGGTGAATCAGAAGAATCAGAAGAAGGAGAAGGAGAAGGTGAAGTCTGCAGGGTGAATCAGAAGAAGCAGAAGAAAGAGAAGGAGAAGGTGAAGTCTGGAGGGTGAAGCAGAAGAAACAGAAGAAGGAGAAGGAGAAGGTGAAGACTGGAGGGTGAATCAGAAGAAGTGGAAGAAGGAGAAGGAGAAGGTGAAGTCTGGAGGGTGAATCAGAAGAAGTAGAAGAAGGAGAAGGAGAATGTGAAGTCTGGAGGGTGAATCAGAAGAAGCAGAAGAAGGAGAAGGAGAAGGTGAAGTCTGGAGGGTGAATCAGAAGAAGCAGAAGAAGGAGAAGGAGAAGATGAAGTCTGGAGGGTGAATCAGAAGAAGTAGAAGAAGGAGAAGGAGAAGGTGAAGTCTGGAGGGTGAATCAGAAGTAGTAGAAGAAGGAGAAGGAGAAGGTGAAGTCTGGACGGTGAATCAGAAGAAACAGAAGAAGGAGAAGGAGAAGGTGAAGTCTGGAGGGTGAATCAGAAGAAGTAGACGAAGGAGAAGGAGAAGGTGTAGTCTGGAGGGTGAATCAGAAGAAGTAGACGAAGGAGAAGGAGAAGGTGAAGTCTGGAGGGTGAATCAGAAGAAGCAGAAGAAGGAGATGGAGAAGGTGAAGTCTGGAGGGTGAATCAGAAGAAGTAGAAGAAGGAGAAGGAGAAGGTGAAGTCAGGAGGGTGAATCAGAAGAAGCAGAAGAAGGAGAAGGAGAAGGTGAAGTCTGGAGGGTGAATCAGAAGAAGCAGAAGAAGGAGAAGGAGAAGGCGAAGTCTGGAGGGTGAATCAGAAGAATCAGAAGAAGGAGAAGGAGAAGGCGAAGTCTGGAGGGTGAATCAGAAGAAGCAGAAGAAGGAGAAGGAGAAGATGAAGTCTGGAGGGTGAATCAGAAGAAGTAGGAGAAGGAGAAGGTGAAGTCTGGAGGGTGAATCAGAAGAATCAGAAGAAGGAGAAGGAGAAGGCGAAGTCTGGAGGGTGAATCAGAAGAAGCAGAAGAAGGAAAAGGAGAAGATGAAGTCTGGAGGGTGAATCAGAAGAAGTAGAAGAAGGAGAAGGTGAGGTCTGGAGGGTGAATCAGAAGAAGCAGAAGAAGGAGAAGGAGAAGGTGAAGTCTGAAGGATGAATCAGAAGAAGCAGAAGAAGGAGAAGGAGAAGGTGAAGTCTGAAGGGTGAATCAGAAGAAGCAGAAGAAGGAGAAGGTGAAGTCTGGAGGCTGAATCAGAAGAAGGAGAAGAAGGAGAAGGAGAAGGTGAAGTCTGGAGGGTGAATCAGAAGAAGTAGAAGAAGGAGAAGGAGATGGTGAAGTCTGGAGGGTGAATCAGAAGAAGTAGAAGAAGTAGAAGGAGAAGGTGAAGTCGGGAGGGTGAATCAGAAGAAGCAGAAGAAGGAGAAGGAGAAGGTGAAGTCTGGAGGGTGAATCAGAAGAAGCAGAAGAAGGAGAAGGAGAAGATGAAGTCTGGAGGGTGAATCAGAAGAAGTAGAAGAAGGAGAAGGAGAAGGTGAAGTCTGGAGGGTGAATCAGAAGAAGCAGAAGAAGGAGAAGGAGAAGGTGAAGTCTGGAGGGTGAATCAGAAGAAGCAGAAGAAGGAGAAGGAGAAGGTGAAGTCTGGAGGGTGAATCAGAAGATGCAGAATAAGGAGAAGGAGAAGGTGAAGTCTGGAGGGTGAATCAGAAGAAGCAGAAGAAGGAGAAGGAGAAGGTGAAGTCTGGAGGGTGAAGCAGAAGAAGCAGAAGAAGGAGAAGGAGAAGGTGAAGTCTGGAGGGTGAATCAGAAGAAGTAGAAGAAGGAGAAGGAGAAGCTGAATTCAGGAGGGTGAAGCAGAAGAAGCAGAAAAAGGAGAAGGAGAAGGTGAAGTCTGGAGGGTGAAGCAGAAGATGCAGAAGAAGGAGAAGGAGAAGGTGAAGTCTGGAGGGTGAATCAGAAGAAGCAGAAGAAGGAGAAGGAGAAGGTGAAGTCTGGAGTGTGAATCAGAAGAAGCAGAAGAAGGAGAAGGAGCAGATGAAGTCTGGAGGGTGAATCAGAAGAAGCAGAAGAATTAGAAGGAGAAGGTGAAGTCTGGAGGGTGAATCAGAAGAAGTAGAAGAAGGAGAAGGAGAAGGTGAAGTCTGGAGGGTGAATCAGCAGAAGCAGAAGAAGGAGAAGGAGAAGGTGGAGTCAGGAGGGTGAATCAGAAGAAGGAGAAGAAGGAGAAGGAGAAGGTGAAGTCTGGATGGTGAATCAGAAGAAGCAGAAGAAGGAGAAGGAGAAGGTGAAGACTGGAGGGTTTATCAGAAGAAGTAGAAGAAGGAGAAGGAGAAGGTGAAGTCTGGAGGGTGAATCAGAAGAAGTAGAAGAAGGAGAAGGAGAAGGCGAAGTCTGGAGGGTGAATCAGAAGAAGCAGAAGAAGGAGAAGGAGAAGGTGAAGTCTGGAGGGTGAATCAGAAGAAGCAGAAGAAGGAAAAGGAGAAGATGAAGTCTGGAGGGTGAATCAGAAGAAGTAGAAGAAGGAGAAGGTGAGGTCTGGAGGGTGAATCAGAAGAAGCAGAAGAAGGAGAAGGAGAAGGTGAAGTCTGAAGGATGAATCAGTAGAAGCAGAAGAAGGAGAAGGAGAAGGTGAAGTCTGAAGGGTGAATCAGAAGAAGCAGAAGAAGGAGAAGGAGAAGGTGAAGTCTGGAGGCTGAATCAGAAGAAGGAGAAGAAGGAGAAGGAGAAGGTGAAGTCTGGAGGGTGAATCAGAAGAAGTAGAAGAAGGAGAAGGAGATGGTGAAGTCTGGAGGGTGAATCAGAAGAAGTAGAAGAAGGAGAAGGAGAAGGTAAAGTCTGGAGGGTGAATCAGAAGAAGCAGAAGAAGGAGAAGGAGAAGGTGAAGTCTGGAGGGTGAATCAGAAGAAGCAGAAGAAGGAGAAGGAGAAGATGAAGTCTGGAGGGTGAATCAGAAGAAGTAGAAGAAGGAGAAGGAGAAGGTGAAGTCTGGAGGGTGAATCAGAAGAAGCAGAAGAAGGAGAAGGAGAAGGTGAAGTCTGGAGGGTGAATCAGAAGAAGCAGAAGAAGGAGAAGGAGAAGGTGAAGTCTGGAGGGTGAATCAGAAGATGCAGAATAAGGAGAAGGAGAAGGTGAAGTCTGGAGGGTGAATCAGAAGAAGCAGAAGAAGGAGAAGGAGAAGGTGAAGTCTGGAGGGTGAAGCAGAAGAAGCAGAAGAAGGAGAAGGAGAAGGTGAAGTCTGGAGGGTGAATCAGAAGAAGTAGAAGAAGGAGAAGGAGAAGCTGAATTCAGGAGGGTGAAGCAGAAGAAGCAGAAGAAGGAGAAGGAGAAGGTGAAGTCTGGAGGGTGAAGCAGAAGAAGCAGAAGAAGGAGAAGGAGAAGGTGAAGTCTGGAGGGTGAATCAGAAGAAGCAGAAGAAGGAGAAGGAGAAGGTGAAGTCTGGAGGGTGAATCAGAAGAAGCAGAAGAAGGAGAAGGAGCAGGTGAAGTCTGGAGGGTGAATCAGAAGAAGCAGAAGAATTAGAAGGAGAAGGTGAAGTCTGGAGGGTGAATCAGAAGAAGTAGAAGAAGGAGAAGGAGAAGGTGAAGTCTGGAGGGTGAATCAGCAGTAGCAGAAGAAGGAGAAGGAGAAGGTGAAGTCAGGAGGGTGAATCAGAAGAAGGAGAAGAAGGAGAAGGAGAAGGTGAAGTCTGGAGGGTGAATCAGAAGAAGCAGAAGAAGGAGAAGGAGAAGGTGAAGACTGGAGGGTATATCAGAAGAAGTAGAAGAAGGAGAAGGAGAAGGTGAAGTCTGGAGGGTGAATCAGAAGAAGTAGAAGAAGGAGAAGGAGAAGGCGAAGTCTGGAGGGTGAATCAGAAGAAGCAGAAGAAGGAGAAGGAGAAGGTGAAGTCTGGAGGGTGAATCAGAAGAAGCAGAAAAAGGAGAAGGAGAAGATGAAGTCTGGAGGGTGAATCAGAAGAAGTAGAAGAAGGAGAAGGAGAAGGTGAAGTCTGGAGGGTGAATCAGAAGAAGCAGAAGTAGGAGAAGGAGAAGGGGAAGTCTGGAGGGTGAATCAGAAGAAGCAGAAGAAGGAGAAGGAGAAGGTGAAGTCTGGAGGGTGAATCAGAAGATGCAGAATAAGGAGAAGGAGAAGGTGAAGTCTGGAGGGTGAATCAGAAGAAGCAGAAGAAGGAGAAGGAGAAGATGAAGTCTGGAGGGTGAATCAGAAGAAGTAGAAGAAGGAGAAGGTGAGGTCTGGAGGGTGAATCAGAAGAAGCAGAAGAAGGAGAAGGTGAAGTCTGAAGGATGAATCAGAAGAAGCAGAAGAAGGAGAAGGAGAAGGTGAAGTCTGAAGGGTGAATCAGAAGAAGCAGAAGAAGGAGAAGGAGAAGGTGAAGTCTGGAGGCTGAATCAGAAGAAGGAGAAGAAGGAGAAGGAGAAGGTGAAGTCTGGAGGGTGAATCAGAAGAAGTAGAAGAAGGAGAAGGAGATGGTGAAGTCTGGAGGGTGAATCAGAAGAAGTAGAAGAAGGAGAAGGAGAAGGTGAAGTCTGGAGGGTGAATCAGAAGAAGCAGAAGAAGGAGAAGGAGAAGGTGAAGTCTGGAGGGTGAATCAGAAGAAGCAGAAAAAGGAGAAGGAGAAGATGAAGTCTGGAGGGTGAATCAGAAGAAGTAGAAGAAGGAGAAGGATAAGGTGAAGTCTGGAGGGTGAATCAGAAGAAGCAGAAGTAGGAGAAGGAGAAGGGAAAGTCTGGAGGGTGAATCAGAAGAAGCAGAAGAAGGAGAAGGAGAAGGTGAAGTCTGGAGGGTGAATCAGAAGATGCAGAATAAGGAGAAGGAGAAGGTGAAGTCTGGAGGGTGAATCAGAAGAAGCAGAAGAAGGAGAAGGAGAAGGTGAAGTCTGGAGGGTGAATCAGAAGAAGAAGACGAAGGACAAGGAGAAGGTGAAGTCTGGAGGGTGAAGCAGAAGGCGTAGAAGAAGGAGAAGGAGAAGGTGAAGTCAGGAGGGTGAATCAGAAGAAGTAGAAGAAGGAGAAGGAGAAGGTGAAGTCTGGAGGGTGAATCAAAAGAAGCAGAAGAAGGAGAAAGAGAAGGTGAAGTCTGGAGGGTGAATCAGAAGAAGCAGAAGAAGGAGAAGGAGAAGATGAAGTCTGGAGGGTGAATCAGAAGAAGTAGAAGAAGGAGAAGTAGAAGGTGAGGTCTGGAGGGTGAATCAGAAGAAGCAGAAGAAGGAGAAGGAGAAGGTGAAGTCTGGAGGGTGAATCAGAAGAAGCAGAAGAAGGGGAAGGAGAAGGTGAAGTCTGGAGGGTGAATCGGAAGAAGCAGAAAAGGAGAAGGAGAAGGTGAAGTCAGGAGGGTGAATCAGAAGAAGCAGAAGAAGGAGAAGGAGAAGGTGAAGTTAGGAGGGTGAATCAGAAGAAGCAGAAGAAGGAGAAGGAGAAGGTGAAGTCAGGAGGGTGAATCAGAAGAAGTAGAAGATGGAGAAGGAAAAGGTGAAGTCAGGAGGGTGAATCAGAAGAAGCAGAAGAAGGAGAAGGAGAAGGTGAAGTCTGGAGGGTGAATGAGAAGAATCAGAAGAAGGAGAAGGAGAAGGTGAAGTCTGGAGGGTGAATCAGAAGAAGCAGAAGAAGGAGAAGGAGAAGGCGAAGTCTGGAGGGTGAATCAGAAGAAGCAGAAGAAGGAGAAGGAGAAGGTGAAGTCTGGAGGGTGAATCAGAAGAAGTAGAAGAAGGAGAAGGAGAAGCTGAATTCAGGAGGGTGAAGCAGAAGAAGCAGAAAAAGGAGAAGGAGAAGGTGAAGTCTGGAGGGTGAAGCAGAAGATGCAGAAGAAGGAGAAGGAGAAGGTGAAGTCTGGAGGGTGAATCAGAAGAAGCAGAAGAAGGAGAAGGAGAAGGTGAAGTCTGGAGTGTGAATCAGAAGAAGCAGAAGAAGGAGAAGGAGCAGATGAAGTCTGGAGGGTGAATCAGAAGAAGCAGAAGAATTAGAAGGAGAAGGTGAAGTCTGGAGGGTGAATCAGAAGAAGTAGAAGAAGGAGAAGGAGAAGGTGAAGTCTGGAGGGTGAATCAGCAGAAGCAGAAGAAGGAGAAGGAGAAGGTGGAGTCAGGAGGGTGAATCAGAAGAAGGAGAAGAAGGAGAAGGAGAAGGTGAAGTCTGGATGGTGAATCAGAAGAAGCAGAAGAAGGAGAAGGAGAAGGTGAAGACTGGAGGGTTTATCAGAAGAAGTAGAAGAAGGAGAAGGAGAAGGTGAAGTCTGGAGGGTGAATCAGAAGAAGTAGAAGAAGGAGAAGGAGAAGGCGAAGTCTGGAGGGTGAATCAGAAGAAGCAGAAGAAGGAGAATGAGAAGGTGAAGTCTGGAGGGTGAATCAGAAGAAGCAGAAGAAGAAAAAGGAGAAGATGAAGTCTGGAGGGTGAATCAGAAGAAGTAGAAGAAGGAGAAGGTGAGGTCTGGAGGGTGAATCAGAAGAAGCAGAAGAAGGAGAAGGAGAAGGTGAAGTCTGAAGGATGAATCAGTAGAAGCAGAAGAAGGAGAAGGAGAAGGTGAAGTCTGAAGGGTGAATCAGAAGAAGCAGAAGAAGGAGAAGGAGAAGGTGAAGTCTGGAGGCTGAATCAGAAGAAGGAGAAGAAGGAGAAGGAGAAGGTGAAGTCTGGAGGGTGAATCAGAAGAAGTAGAAGAAGGAGAAGGAGATGGTGAAGTCTGGAGGGTGAATCAGAAGAAGTAGAAGAAGGAGAAGGAGAAGGTAAAGTCTGGAGGGTGAATCAGAAGAAGCAGAAGAAGGAGAAGGAGAAGGTGAAGTCTGGAGGGTGAATCAGAAGAAGCAGAAGAAGGAGAAGGAGAAGATGAAGTCTGGAGGGTGAATCAGAAGAAGTAGAAGAAGGAGAAGGAGAAGGTGAAGTCTGGAGGGTGAATCAGAAGAAGCAGAAGAAGGAGAAGGAGAAGGTGAAGTCTGGAGGGTGAATCAGAAGAAGCAGAAGAAGGAGAAGGAGAAGGTGAAGTCTGGAGGGTGAATCAGAAGATGCAGAATAAGGAGAAGGAGAAGGTGAAGTCTGGAGGGTGAATCAGAAGAAGCAGAAAAAGGAGAAGGAGAAGATGAATTCAGGAGGGTGAAGCAGAAGAAGCAGAAGAAGGAGAAGGAGAAGGTGAAGTCTGGAGGGTGAAGCAGAAGAAGCAGAAGAAGGAGAAGGAGAAGGTGAAGTCTGGAGGGTGAAGCAGAAGAAGCAGAAGAAGGAGAAGGAGAAGGTGAAGTCTGGAGGGTGAATCAGAAGAAGTAGAAGAAGGAGAAGGAGAAGCTGAATTCAGGAGGGTGAAGCAGAAGAAGCAGAAGAAGGAGAAGGAGAAGGTGAAGTCTGGAGGGTGAAGCAGAAGAAGCAGAAGAAGGAGAAGGAGAAGGTGAAGTCTGGAGGGTGAATCAGAAGAAGCAGAAGAAGGAGAAGGAGAAGGTGAAGTCTGGAGGGTGAATCAGAAGAAGCAGAAGAAGGAGAAGGAGCAGGTGAAGTCTGGAGGGTGAATCAGAAGAAGCAGAAGAATTAGAAGGAGAAGGTGAAGTCTGGAGGGTGAATCAGAAGAAGTAGAAGAAGGAGAAGGAGAAGGTGAAGTCTGGAGGGTGAATCAGCAGTAGCAGAAGAAGGAGAAGGAGAAGGTGAAGTCAGGAGGGTGAATCAGAAGAAGGAGAAGAAGGAGAAGGAGAAGGTGAAGTCTGGAGGGTGAATCAGAAGAAGCAGAAGAAGGAGAAGGAGAAGGTGAAGACTGGAGGGTATATCAGAAGAAGTAGAAGAAGGAGAAGGAGAAGGTGAAGTCTGGAGGGTGAATCAGAAGAAGTAGAAGAAGGAGAAGGAGAAGGCGAAGTCTGGAGGGTGAATCAGAAGAAGCAGAAGAAGGAGAAGGAGAAGGTGAAGTCTGGAGGGTGAATCAGAAGAAGCAGAAAAAGGAGAAGGAGAAGATGAAGTCTGGAGGGTGAATCAGAAGAAGTAGAAGAAGGAGAAGGAGAAGGTGAAGTCTGGAGGGTGAATCAGAAGAAGCAGAAGTAGGAGAAGGAGAAGGGGAAGTCTGGAGGGTGAATCAGAAGAAGCAGAAGAAGGAGAAGGAGAAGGTGAAGTCTGGAGGGTGAATCAGAAGATGCAGAATAAGGAGAAGGAGAAGGTGAAGTCTGGAGGGTGAATCAGAAGAAGCAGAAGAAGGAGAAGGAGAAGATGAAGTCTGGAGGGTGAATCAGAAGAAGTAGAAGAAGGAGAAGGTGAGGTCTGGAGGGTGAATCAGAAGAAGCAGAAGAAGGAGAAGGTGAAGTCTGAAGGATGAATCAGAAGAAGCAGAAGAAGGAGAAGGAGAAGGTGAAGTCTGAAGGGTGAATCAGAAGAAGCAGAAGAAGGAGAAGGAGAAGGTGAAGTCTGGAGGCTGAATCAGAAGAAGGAGAAGAAGGAGAAGGAGAAGGTGAAGTCTGGAGGGTGAATCAGAAGAAGTAGAAGAAGGAGAAGGAGATGGTGAAGTCTGGAGGGTGAATCAGAAGAAGTAGAAGAAGGAGAAGGAGAAGGTGAAGTCTGGAGGGTGAATCAGAAGAAGCAGAAGAAGGAGAAGGAGAAGGTGAAGTCTGGAGGGTGAATCAGAAGAAGCAGAAAAAGGAGAAGGAGAAGATGAAGTCTGGAGGGTGAATCAGAAGAAGTAGAAGAAGGAGAAGGATAAGGTGAAGTCTGGAGGGTGAATCAGAAGAAGCAGAAGTAGGAGAAGGAGAAGGGAAAGTCTGGAGGGTGAATCAGAAGAAGCAGAAGAAGGAGAAGGAGAAGGTGAAGTCTGGAGGGTGAATCAGAAGATGCAGAATAAGGAGAAGGAGAAGGTGAAGTCTGGAGGGTGAATCAGAAGAAGCAGAAGAAGGAGAAGGAGAAGGTGAAGTCTGGAGGGTGAATCAGAAGAAGAAGACGAAGGACAAGGAGAAGGTGAAGTCTGGAGGGTGAAGCAGAAGGCGTAGAAGAAGGAGAAGGAGAAGGTGAAGTCAGGAGGGTGAATCAGAAGAAGTAGAAGAAGGAGAAGGAGAAGGTGAAGTCTGGAGGGTGAATCAAAAGAAGCAGAAGAAGGAGAAAGAGAAGGTGAAGTCTGGAGGGTGAATCAGAAGAAGCAGAAGAAGGAGAAGGAGAAGATGAAGTCTGGAGGGTGAATCAGAAGAAGTAGAAGAAGGAGAAGTAGAAGGTGAGGTCTGGAGGGTGAATCAGAAGAAGCAGAAGAAGGAGAAGGAGAAGGTGAAGTCTGGAGGGTGAATCAGAAGAAGCAGAAGAAGGGGAAGGAGAAGGTGAAGTCTGGAGGGTGAATCGGAAGAAGCAGAAAAGGAGAAGGAGAAGGTGAAGTCAGGAGGGTGAATCAGAAGAAGCAGAAGAAGGAGAAGGAGAAGGTGAAGTTAGGAGGGTGAATCAGAAGAAGCAGAAGAAGGAGAAGGAGAAGGTGAAGTCAGGAGGGTGAATCAGAAGAAGTAGAAGATGGAGAAGGAAAAGGTGAAGTCAGGAGGGTGAATCAGAAGAAGCAGAAGAAGGAGAAGGAGAAGGTGAAGTCTGGAGGGTGAATGAGAAGAATCAGAAGAAGGAGAAGGAGAAGGTGAAGTCTGGAGGGTGAATCAGAAGAAGCAGAAGAAAGAGAAGGAGAAGGTGAAGTCTGGAGGGTGAATCAGAAGAAGCAGAAGAAGGAGAAGGAGAAGGTGAAGTCTGGAGGGTGAATCAGATGAAGCAGAAGAAGGAGAAGGAGAAGGTGAAGTCTGGAGGGTGAAGCAGAAGAAGCAGAAGAAGGATAAGGAGAAGGTGAAGTCTGGAGGGTGAATCAGAAGAAGTAGAAGAAGGAGAAGGAGAAGGTGAAGTCTGGAGGGTGAATCAGAAGAAGTAAAAGAAGGAGAAGGAGAAGGTGAAGTCTGGAGGGTGAATCAGAAGAAGCAGAAGAAGGAGAAGGAGAAGGTGATGACTGGAGGGTGAATCAGAAGAAGTAGAAGAAGGAGAAGGAGAAGGTGAAGTCTGGAGGGTGAATCAGAAGAAGTAGAAGAAGGGGAAGGAGAAGGCGAAGTCTGGAGGATGAATCAGAAGAAGCAGAAGAAGGAGAAGGAGAAGGTGAAGTCTGGAGGGTGAATCAGAAGAAGCAGAAGAAGGAGAAGGAGAAGATGAACTCTGGAGGGAGAATCAGAAGAAGCAGAAGAAGGAGAAGGAGAAGGTGAAGTCTGGAGGGTGAATCAGAAGAAGCAGAAGAAGGAGAAGTAGAAGGTGAAGTCTGGAGGGTGAATCAGAAGAAGTAGAAAAAGGAGAATGAGAAGTTGAAGTCTGGTGTGTGAATCAGAAGAAGTAGAAGAAGGAGAAGTAGAAGGTGAAGTCTGGAGGGTGACTCAGAAGAAGTAGAAGAAGGAGAAGGAGAAGGTGAAGTCTGGAGGGTGAATCAGAAGAAGTAGAAGAAGGAGAAGGAGAAGGTGAAGTCTGGAGGGTGAATCAGAAGAAGCAGAAGAAGGAGAAGGAGAAGGTGAAGTCTGGAGGGAGAAGCAGAAGAAGGAGAAGAAGGAGAAGGAGAAGGTGATGACTGGAGGGTGAATCAGAAGAAGCAGAAGAAGGAGAAGGAGAAGGTGAAGTCTGGAGGGTGAATCAGAAGAAGTAGAAGAAGGAGAAGGAGAAGGTGTAGTCTGGAGGGTGAATCCGAAGAAGTAGACGAAGGAGAAGGAGAAGGTGAAGTCTGGAGGGTGAATCAGAAGAAGCAGAAGAAGGAGAAGGAGAAGGTGAAGTCTGGAGGGTGAATCAGAAGAAGTAGAAGAAGGAGAAGGAGAAGGTGAAGTCTGGAGGGTGAATCAGAAGAAGCAGAAGAAGGAGAAGGAGAAGGTGAAGTCTGGAGGGTGAATCAGAAGAAGCAGAAGAAGGAGAAGGAGAAGGTGAAGTCTGGAGGGTGAATCAGAAGAAGCAGAAGAAGGAGAAGGAGAAGGTGAAGTCTGGAGGGTGAATCAGAAGAAGCAGAAGAAGTAGAAGGAGAAGGTGAAGTCTGGAGGGTGAATCAGAAGAAGTAAAAGAAGGAGAAGGAGAAGGTGAAGTCTGGAGGGTGAATCAGAAGAAGCAGAAGAAGGAGAAGGAGAAGGTGAAGTCAGGAGGGTGAATCAGAAGAAGCAGAAGAAGAAGAAGGAGAAGGTGAAGTCTGGAGGGTGAATCAGAAGAAGCAGAAGAAGGAGAAGGAGAAGGTGAAGACTGGAGGGTGAATCAGAAGAAGTAGAAGAAGGAGAAGGAGAAGGTGAAGTCTGGAGGGTGTATCAGAAGAAGTAGAAGAAGGAGAAGGAGAAGGCGAAGTCTGGAGGGTGAATCAGAAGAAGCAGAAGAAGGAGAAGGAGAAGGTGAAGTCTGGAGGGTGAATCAGAAGAAGCAGAAGAAGGAGAAGGAGAAGATGAAGTCGGGAGGGTGAATCAGAAGAAGCAGAAGAAGGAGAAGGAGAAGGTGAAGTCTGGAGGGTGAATCAGATGAAGCAGAAGAAGGAGAAGGAGAAGGTGAAGTCTGGAGGGTGAAGCAGAAGAAGCAGAAGAAGGAGAAGGAGAAGGTGAAGTCTGGAGGGTGAATCAGAAGAAGTACAAGAAGGAGAAGGAGAAGGTGAAGTCTGGAGGGTGAATCAGAAGAAGCAGAAGAAGTAGAAGGAGAAGGTGAAGTCTGGAGGGTGAATCAGAAGAAGTAGAAGAAGGAGAAGGAGAAGGTGAAGTCTGGAGGGTGAATCAGAAGAAGCAGAAGAAGGAGAAGGAGAAGGTGAAGTCAGGAGGGTGAATCAGAAGAAGCAGAAGAAGGAGAAGGAGAAGGTGAAGTCTGGAGGGTGAATCAGAAGAAGCAGAAGAAGGAGAAGGAGAAGGTGAAGGCTGGAGGGTGAATCAGAAGAAGTAGAAGAAGGAGAAGGAGAAGGTGAAGTCTGGAGGGTGAATCAGAAGAAGTAGAAGAAGGAGAAGGAGAAGGCGAAGTCTGGAGGGTGAATCAGAAGAAGCAGAAGAAGGAGAAGGAGAAGGTGAAGTCTGGAGGGTGAATCAGAAGAAGCAGAAGAAGGAGAAGGAGAAGATGAACTCTGGAGGGTGAATCAGAAGAAGCCGAAGAAGGAGAAGGAGAAGGTGAAGTCTGGAGGGTGAATCAGAAGAAGCAGAAGAAGGAGAAGTAGAAGGTGAAGTCTGGAAGGTGAATCAGAAGAAGTAGAAGAAGGAGAAGGAGAAGTTGAAGTCTGGTGTGTGAATCAGAAGAAGTAGAAGAAGGAGAAGGAGAAGGTGAAGTCTGGAGGGTGAATCAGAAGAAGCAGAAGAAGGAGAAGGAGAAGGTGAAGTCTGGAGGGTGAATCAGAAGAAGCAGAAGAAGGAGAAGGAGAAGATGAAGTCTGGAGGGTGAATCAGAAGAAGTAGAAGAAGGAGAAGGAGAAGGTGAAGTCTGGAGGGTGAATCAGAAGAAGCAGAAAAAGGAGAAGGAGAAGGTGAAGTCTGGAGGGTGAACCAGAAGAAGCAGAAGAAGGAGAAGGAGAAGGTGAAGTCTGGAGTGTGAATCAGAAGAAGCAGAATAAGGAGAAAGAGAAGGTGAAGTCTGGAGGGTGAATCAGAAGAAGCAGAAGAAGGAGAAGGAGAAGGTGAAGTCTGGAGGGTGAATCAGAAGAAGTAGAAGAAGGAGAAGGAGAAGGTGAAGTCTGGAGGGTGAAGCAGAAGAAGTAGAAGAAGGAGAAGGAGAAGGTGAAGTCAGGAGGGTGAATCAGAAGAAGTAGAAGAAGGAGAAGGAGAAGGTGAAGTCAGGAGGGTGAATCAGAAGAAGCTTGAGAAGGAGAAGGAGAATGTGAAGTCTGGAGGGTGAATCAGAAGAATCAGAAGAAGGAGAAGGAGAAGCTGAAGTCTGGAGGGTGAATCAGAAGAAGCAGAAGAAAGAGAAGGAGAAGGTGAAGTCTGGAGGGTGAAGCAGAAGAAGCAGAAGAAGGAGAAGGAGAAGGTGAAGACTGGAGGGTGAATCAGAAGAAGTAGAAGAAGGAGAAGGAGAAGGTGAGGTCTGGAGGGTGAATCAGAAGAAGTAGAAGAAGGAGAAGGAGAAGGTGAAGTCTGGAGGGTGAATCAGAAGAAGCAGAAGAAGGAGAAGGAGAAGGTGAAGTCTGGAGGGTGAATCAGAAGAAGCAGAAGAAGGAGAAGGAGAAGATGAAGTCTGGAGGGTAAATCAGAAGAAGTAGAAGAAGGAGAAAGAGAAGGTGAGGTCTGGAGGATGAATCAGAAGAAGCAGAAGAAGGAGAAATAGAAGGTGAAGTCTGGAGCGTGAATCAGAAGAAGCAGAAGAAGGAGAAGGAGAAGGTGAAGTCTGGAGGGTGAATCAGAAGAAGCAGAAGAAGGAGAAGGAGAAGGTGAAGTCAGGAGGGTGAATCAGAAGAAGCAGAAGGAGGAGAAGGAGAAGGTGAAGTTAGGAGGGTGAATCAGAAGAAGCAGAAGAAGGAGAAGGAGAAGGTGAAGTCAGGGGGGTGAAGCAGAAGAAGTAGAAGAAGGAGAAGGAGAAGGTGAAGTCAGGAGGGTGAAGCAGAAGAAGCAGAAGAAGGAGAAGGAGAAGGTGAAGTCTGGAGGGCGCAGCAGAAGAAGCAGGAGAAGGAGAAGGAGAAGGTGAAGTCTGGAGGGTGAAGCAGAAGAAGTAGAAGAAGGAGAAGGAGAAGGTGAAGTCAGGAGGGTGAAGCAGAAGAAGCAGAAGAAGGAGAAGGAGAAGGTGAAGTCTGGAGGGTGAATCAGAAGAAGCAGAAGAAGGAGAAGGAGAAGGTGAAGTCTGGAGGGTGAATCAGAAGAAGCAGAAGAAGGAGAAGGAGCAGGTGAAGTCTGGAGGGTGAATCAGATGAAGCAGAAGAAGTAGAAGGAGAAGGTGAAGTCTGGAGGGTGAATCAGAAGAATCAGAAGAAGGAGAAGGAGAAGGTGAAGTCTGGAGGGTGAATCAGAAGAAGCAGAAGAAGGAGAAGGAGAAGGTGAAGTCTGGAGGGTGAATCAGAAGAAGCAGAAGAAGGAGAAGGAGAAGGCGAAGTCAGGAGGGTGAATCAGAAGAAGCAGAAGAAGGAGAAGGAGAAGGTGAAGTCTGGAGGGTGAAGCAGAAGGAGCAGAAGAAGGATAAGGAGAAGGTGAAGTCTGGAGGGTGAATCAGAAGAAGTAGAAGAAGGAGAAGGAGAAGGTGAAGTCTGGAGGGTGAATCTGAAGAAGCAGAAGAAGTAGAAGGAGAAGGTGAAGTCTGGAGGGTGATTCAGAAGAAGTAAAAGAAGGAGAAGGAGAAGGTGAAGTCTGGAGGGTGAATCAGAAGAAGCAGAAGAAGGAGAAGGAGAAGGTGATGACTGGAGGGTGAATCAGAAGAAGTAGAAGAAGGAGAAGGTGAAGGTGAAGTCTGGAGGGTGAATCAGAAGAAGTAGAAGAAGGAGAAGGAGAAGGCGAAGTCTGGAGGATGAATCAGAAGAAGTAGAAGAAGGAGAAGGAGAAGGTGAAGTCTGGAGGGTGAATCAGAAGAAGTAGAAGAAGGAGAAGGAGAAGGTGAAGTCTGGAGGGTGAATCAGAAGAAGCAGAAGAAGGAGAAGGAGAAGGTGAAGTCTGGAGGGTGAATCAGAAGAAGTAGAAGAAGGAGAAGGAGAAGGTGTAGTCTGGAGGGTGAATCCGAAGAAGTAGACGAAGGAGAAGGAGAAGGTGAAGTCTGGAGGGTGAATCAGAAGAAGCAGAAGAAGGAGAAGGAGAAGGTGAAGTCTGGAGGGTGAATCAGAAGAAGTAGAAGAAGGAGAAGGAGAAGGTGAAGTCTGGAGGGTGAATCAGAAGAAGCAGAAGAAGGAGAAGGAGAAGGTGAAGTCTGGAGGGTGAATCAGAAGAAGCAGAAGAAGGAGAAGGAGAAGTTGAAGTCTGGAGGGTGAATCAGAAGAAGCAGAAGAAGGAGAAGGAGAAGGTGAAGTCTGGAGGGTGAATCAGAAGAAGCAGAAGAAGTAGAAGGAGAAGGTGAAGTCTGGAGGGTGAATCAGAAGAAGTAAAAGAAGGAGAAGGAGAAGGTGAAGTCTGGAGGGTGAATCAGAAGAAGCAGAAGAAGGAGAAGGAGAAGGTGAAGTCAGGAGGGTGAATCAGAAGAAGCAGAAGAAGAAGAAGGAGAAGGTGAAGTCTGGAGGGTGAATCAGAAGAAGCAGAAGAAGGAGAAGGAGAAGGTGAAGACTGGAGGGTGAATCAGAAGAAGTAGAAGAAGGAGAAGGAGAAGGTGAAGTCTGGAGGGTGAATCAGAAGAAGTAGAAGAAGGAGAAGGAGAAGGCGAAGTCTGGAGGGTGAATCAGAAGAAGCAGAAGAAGGAGAAGGAGAAGGTGAAGTCTGGAGGGTGAATCAGAAGAAGCAGAAGAAGGAGAAGGAGAAGATGAAGTCGGGAGGGTGAATCAGAAGAAGCAGAAGAAGGAGAAGGAGAAGGTGAAGTCTGGAGGGTGAATCAGATGAAGCAGAAGAAGGAGAAGGAGAAGGTGAAGTCTGGAGGGTGAAGCAGAAGAAGCAGAAGAAGGAGAAGGAGAAGGTGAAGTCTGGAGGGTGAATCAGAAGAAGTACAAGAAGGAGAAGGAGAAGGTGAAGTCTGGAGGGTGAATCAGAAGAAGCAGAAGAAGTAGAAGGAGAAGGTGAAGTCTGGAGGGTGAATCAGAAGAAGTAGAAGAAGGAGAAGGAGAAGGTGAAGTCTGGAGGGTGAATCAGAAGAAGCAGAAGAAGGAGAAGGAGAAGGTGAAGTCAGGAGGGTGAATCAGAAGAAGCAGAAGAAGGAGAAGGAGAAGGTGAAGTCTGGAGGGTGAATCAGAAGAAGCAGAAGAAGGAGAAGGAGAAGGTGAAGGCTGGAGGGTGAATCAGAAGAAGTAGAAGAAGGAGAAGGAGAAGGTGAAGTCTGGAGGGTGAATCAGAAGAAGTAGAAGAAGGAGAAGGAGAAGGCGAAGTCTGGAGGGTGAATCAGAAGAAGCAGAAGAAGGAGAAGGAGAAGGTGAAGTCTGGAGGGTGAATCAGAAGAAGCAGAAGAAGGAGAAGGAGAAGATGAACTCTGGAGGGTGAATCAGAAGAAGCCGAAGAAGGAGAAGGAGAAGGTGAAGTCTGGAGGGTGAATCAGAAGAAGCAGAAGAAGGAGAAGTAGAAGGTGAAGTCTGGAAGGTGAATCAGAAGAAGTAGAAGAAGGAGAAGGAGAAGTTGAAGTCTGGTGTGTGAATCAGAACAAGTAGAAGAAGGAGAAGGAGAAGGTGAAGTCTGGAGGGTGAATCAGAAGAAGCAGAAGAAGGAGAAGGAGAAGGTGAAGTCTGGAGGGTGAACCAGAAGAAGCAGAAGAAGGAGAAGGAGAAGGTGAAGTCTGGAGTGTGAATCAGAAGAAGCAGAATAAGGAGAAAGAGAAGGTGAAGTCTGGAGGGTGAATCAGAAGAAGCAGAAGAAGGAGAAGGAGAAGGTGAAGTCTGGAGGGTGAATCAGAAGAAGTAGAAGAAGGAGAAGGAGAAGGTGAAGTCTGGAGGGTGAAGCAGAAGAAGTAGAAGAAGGAGAAGGAGAAGGTGAAGTCAGGAGGGTGAATCAGAAGAAGTAGAAGAAGGATAAGGAGAAGGTGAAGTCAGGAGGGTGAATCAGAAGAAGCTTGAGAAGGAGAAGGAGAATGTGAAGTCTGGAGGGTGAATCAGAAGAATCAGAAGAAGGAGAAGGAGAAGGTGAAGTCTGGAGGGTGAATCAGAAGAAGCAGAAGAAAGAGAAGGAGAAGGTGAAGTCTGGAGGGTGAAGCAGAAGAAGCAGAAGAAGGAGAAGGAGAAGGTGAAGACTGGAGGGTGAATCAGAAGAAGTAGAAGAAGGAGAAGGAGAAGGTGAGGTCTGGAGGGTGAATCAGAAGAAGTAGAAGAAGGAGAAGGAGAAGGTGAAGTCTGGAGGGTGAATCAGAAGAAGCAGAAGAAGGAGAAGGAGAAGGTGAAGTCTGGAGGGTGAATCAGAAGAAGCAGAAGAAGGAGAAGGAGAAGATGAAGTCTGGAGGGTGAATCAGAAGAAGTAGAAGAAGGAGAAGGAGAAGGTGAGGTCTGGAGGATGAATCAGAAGAAGCAGAAGAAGGAGAAATAGAAGGTGAAGTCTGGAGCGTGAATCAGAAGAAGCAGAAGAAGGAGAAGGAGAAGGTGAAGTCTGGAGGGTGAATCAGAAGAAGCAGAAGAAGGAGAAGGAGAAGGTGAAGTCAGGAGGGTGAATCAGAAGAAGCAGAAGGAGGAGAAGGAGAAGGTGAAGTTAGGAGGGTGAATCAGAAGAAGCAGAAGAAGGAGAAGGAGAAGGTGAAGTCAGGGGGGTGAAGCAGAAGAAGTAGAAGAAGGAGAAGGAGAAGGTGAAGTCAGGAGGGTGAAGCAGAAGAAGCAGAAGAAGGAGAAGGAGAAGGTGAAGTCTGGAGGGCGCAGCAGAAGAAGCAGGAGAAGGAGAAGGAGAAGGTGAAGTCTGGAGGGTGAAGCAGAAGAAGCAGAAGAAGGAGAAAGAGAAGGTGAAGTCTGGAGGGTGAATCAGAAGAAGTAGAAGAAGGAGAAGGAGAAGGTGAAGTCAGGAGGGTGAAGCAGAAGAAGCAGAAGAAGGAGAAGGAGAAGGTGAAGTCTGGAGGGTGAAGCAGAAGAAGCAGAAGAAGGAGAAGGAGAAGGTGAAGTCTGGAGGGTGAATCAGAAGAAGCAGAAGAAGGAGAAGGAGAAGGTGAAGTCTGGAGGGTGAATCAGAAGAAGCAGAAGAAGGAGAAGGAGCAGGTGAAGTCTGGAGGGTGAATCAGATGAAGCAGAAGAAGTAGAAGGAGAAGGTGAAGTCTGGAGGGTGAATCAGAAGAATCAGAAGAAGGAGAAGGAGAAGGTGAAGTCTGGAGGGTGAATCAGAAGAAGCAGAAGAAGGAGAAGGAGAAGGTGAAGTCTGGAGGGTGAATCAGAAGAAGCAGAAGAAGGAGAAGGAGAAGGCGAAGTCAGGAGGGTGAATCAGAAGAAGTAGAAGAAGGAGAAGGAGAAGGTGAAGTCTGGAGGGTGAATCTGAAGAAGCAGAAGAAGTAGAAGGAGAAGGTGAAGTCTGGAGGGTGAATCAGAAGAAGTAAAAGAAGGAGAAGGAGAAGGTGAAGTCTGGAGGGAGAATCAGAAGAAGCAGAAGAAGGAGAAGGAGAAGGTGATGACTGGAGGGTGAATCAGAAGAAGTAGAAGAAGGAGAATGAGAAGGTGAAGTCTGGAGGGTGAATCAGAAGAAGTAGAAGAAGGAGAAGGAGAAGGCGAAGTCTGGAGGATGAATCAGAAGAAGCAGAAGAAGGAGAAGGAGAAGGTGAAGTCTGGAGGGTGAATCAGAAGAAGCAGAAGAAGGAGAAGGAGAAGATGAACTCTGGAGGGTGAATCAGAAGAAGCAGAAGAAGGAGAAGGAGAAGGTGAAGTCTGGAGGGTGAATCAGAAGAAGCAGAAGAAGGAAAAGTAGAAGGTGAAGTCTGGAGGGTGAATCAGAAGAAGTAGAAGAAGGAGAAGGAGAAGGTGAAGTCTGGAGGGTGAATCAGAAGAAGCAGAAGAAGGAGACGGAGAAGGTGAAGTCTGGAGGGAGAAGCAGAAGAAGGAGAAGAAGGAGAAGGAGAAGGTGAAGTCTGGAGTGTGAATCAGAAGAAGTAGAAGAAGGAGAAGGAGAAGGTGAAGTCTGGAGGGTGAATCAGAAGAAGTAGAAGAAGGAGAAGGAGAAGGTGAAGTCTGGAGGGTGAATCAGAAGAAGCAGAAGAAGGAGAAGGAGAAGGTGAAGTCTGGAGGGTGAATCAGAAGAAGTAGAAGAAGGAGAAGGAGAAGGTGTAGTCTGGAGGGTGAATCCGAAGAAGTAGACGAAGGAGAAGGAGAAGGTGAAGTCTGGAGGGTGAATCAGAAGAAGCAGAAGAAGGAGAAGGAGAAGGTGAAGTCTGGAGGGTGAATCAGAAGAAGTAGAAGAAGGAGAAGGAGAAGGTGAAGTCTGGAGGGTGAATCAGAAGAAGCAGAAGAAGGAGAAGGAGAAGGTGAAGTCTGGAGGGTGAATCAGAAGAAGCAGAAGAAGGAGAAGGAGAAGTTGAAGTCTGGAGGGTGAATCAGAAGAAGCAGAAGAAGGAGAAGGAGAAGGTGAAGTCTGGAGGGTGAATCAGAAGAAGCAGAAGAAGTAGAAGGAGAAGGTGAAGTCTGGAGGGTGAATCAGAAGAAGTAAAAGAAGGAGAAGGAGAAGGTGAAGTCTGGAGGGTGAATCAGAAGAAGCAGAAGAAGGAGAAGGAGAAGGTGAAGTCAGGAGGGTGAATCAGAAGAAGCAGAAGAAGAAGAAGGAGAAGGTGAAGTCTGGAGGGTGAATCAGAAGAAGCAGAAGAAGGAGAAGGAGAAGGTGAAGACTGGAGGGTGAATCAGAAGAAGTAGAAGAAGGAGAAGGAGAAGGTGAAGTCTGGAGGGTGAATCAGAAGAAGTAGAAGAAGGAGAAGGAGAAGGCGAAGTCTGGAGGGTGAATCAGAAGAAGCAGAAGAAGGAGAAGGAGAAGGTGAAGTCTGGAGGGTGAATCAGAAGAAGCAGAAGAAGGAGAAGGAGAAGATGAAGTCGGGAGGGTGAATCAGAAGAAGCAGAAGAAGGAGAAGGAGAAGGTGAAGTCTGGAGGGTGAATCAGATGAAGCAGAAGAAGGAGAAGGAGAAGGTGAAGTCTGGAGGGTGAAGCAGAAGAAGCAGAAGAAGGAGAAGGAGAAGGTGAAGTCTGGAGGGTGAATCAGAAGAAGTACAAGAAGGAGAAGGAGAAGGTGAAGTCTGGAGGGTGAATCAGAAGAAGCAGAAGAAGTAGAAGGAGGAGGTGAAGTCTGGAGGGTGAATCAAAAGAAGTAGAAGAAGGAGAAGGAGAAGGTGAAGTCTGGAGGGTGAATCAGAAGAAGCAGAAGAAGGAGAAGGAGAAGGTGAAGTCAGGAGGGTGAATCAGAAGAAGCAGAAGAAGGAGAAGGAGAAGGTGAAGTCTGGAGGGTGAATCAGAAGAAGCAGAAGAAGGAGAAGGAGAAGGTGAAGGCTGGAGGGTGAATCAGAAGAAGTAGAAGAAGGAGAAGGAGAAGGTGAAGTCTGGAGGGTGAATCAGAAGAAGTAGAAGAAGGAGAAGGAGAAGGCGAAGTCTGGAGGGTGAATCAGAAGAAGCAGAAGAAGGAGAAGGAGAAGGTGAAGTCTGGAGGGTGAATCAGAAGAAGCAGAAGAAGGAGAAGGAGAAGATGAACTCTGGAGGGTGAATCAGAAGAAGCCGAAGAAGGAGAAGGAGAAGGTGAAGTCTGGAGGGTGAATCAGAAGAAGCAGAAGAAGGAGAAGGAGAAGTTGAAGTCTGGTGTGTGAATCAGAAGAAGTAGAAGAAGGAGAAGGAGAAGGTGAAGTCTGGAGGGTGAATCAGAAGAAGCAGAAGAAGGAGAAGGAGAAGGTGAAGTCTGGAGGGTGAACCAGAAGAAGCAGAAGAAGGAGAAGGAGAAGGTGAAGTCTGGAGTGTGAATCAGAAGAAGCAGAATAAGGAGAAAGAGAAGGTGAAGTCTGGAGGGTGAATCAGAAGAAGCAGAAGAAGGAGAAGGAGAAGGTGAAGTCTGGAGGGTGAATCAGAAGAAGTAGAAGAAGGAGAAGGAGAAGGTGAAGTCTGGAGGGTGAAGCAGAAGAAGTAGAAGAAGGAGAAGGAGAAGGTGAAGTCAGGAGGGTGAATCAGAAGAAGTAGAAGAAGGATAAGGAGAAGGTGAAGTCAGGAGGGTGAATCAGAAGAAGCTTGAGAAGGAGAAGGAGAATGTGAAGTCTGGAGGGTGAATCAGAAGAATCAGAAGAAGGAGAAGGAGAAGGTGAAGTCTGCAGGGTGAATCAGAAGAAGCAGAAGAAAGAGAAGGAGAAGGTGAAGTCTGGAGGGTGAAGCAGAAGAAGCAGAAGAAGGAGAAGGAGAAGGTGAAGACTGGAGGGTGAATCAGAAGAAGTAGAAGAAGGAGAAGGAGAAGGTGAGGTCTGGAGGGTGAATCAGAAGAAGTAGAAGAAGGAGAAGGAGAAGGTGAAGTCTGGAGGGTGAATCAGAAGAAGCAGAAGAAGGAGAAGGAGAAGGTGAAGTCTGGAGGGTGAATCAGAAGAAGCAGAAGAAGGAGAAGGAGAAGATGAAGTCTGGAGGGTGAATCAGAAGAAGTAGAAGAAGGAGAAGGAGAAGGTGAGGTCTGGAGGATGAATCAGAAGAAGCAGAAGAAGGAGAAATAGAAGGTGAAGTCTGGAGCGTGAATCAGAAGAAGCAGAAGAAGGAGAAGCAGAAGGTGAAGTCTGGAGGGTGAATCAGAAGAAGCAGAAGAAGGAGAAGGAGAAGGTGAAGTCAGGAGGGTGAATCAGAAGAAGCAGAAGGAGGAGAAGGAGAAGGTGAAGTTAGGAGGGTGAATCAGAAGAAGCAGAAGAAGGAGAAGGAGAAGGTGAAGTCAGGGGGGTGAAGCAGAAGAAGTAGAAGAAGGAGAAGGAGAAGGTGAAGTCAGGAGGGTGAAGCAGAAGAAGCAGAAGAAGGAGAAGGAGAAGGTGAAGTCTGGAGGGCGCAGCAGAAGAAGCAGGAGAAGGAGAAGGAGAAGGTGAAGTCTGGAGGGTGAAGCAGAAGAAGCAGAATAAGGAGAAAGAGAAGGTGAAGTCTGGAGGGTGAATCAGAAGAAGTAGAAGAAGGAGAAGGAGAAGGTGAAGTCAGGAGGGTGAAGCAGAAGAAGCAGAAGAAGGAGAAGGAGAAGGTGAAGTCTGGAGGGTGAAGCAGAAGAAGCAGAAGAAGGAGAAGGAGAAGATGAAGTCTGGAGGGTGAATCAGAAGAAGCAGAAGAAGGAGAAGGAGAAGGTGAAGTCTGGAGGGTGAATCAGAAGAAGCAGAAGAAGGAGAAGGAGCAGGTGAAGTCTGGAGGGTGAATCAGATGAAGCAGAAGAAGTAGAAGGAGAAGGTGAAGTCTGGAGGGTGAATCAGAAGAATCAGAAGAAGGAGAAGGAGAAGGTGAAGTCTGGAGGGTGAATCAGAAGAAGCAGAAGAAGGAGAAGGAGAAGGTGAAGTCTGGAGGGTGAATCAGAAGAAGCAGAAGAAGGAGAAGGAGAAGGCGAAGTCAGGAGGGTGAATCAGAAGAAGCAGAAGAAGGAGAAGGAGAAGGTGAAGTTAGGAGGGTGAATCAGAAGAAGCAGAAGAAGGAGAAGGAGCAGGTGATGTCAGCGGGATAAAGCAGAAGAAGTAGAAGAAGGAGAAGGAGAAGGTGAAGTCAGGACGGTGAAGCAGAAGAAGCAGAAGAAGGAGAAGGAGAAGGTGAAGTCTGGAGGGTGAATCAGAATAAGTAGAAGAAGGAGAAGGAGAAGGTCAAGTATGGAGGGTGAATCAGAAGAAGTAGAATAAGGAGAAGGAGAAGGTGAAGTCTGGAGGGTGAAGCAGAAGAAGTAGAAGAAGGAGAAGGAGAAGGTGAAGTCAGGAGGGTGAATCAGAAGAAGTAGAAGAAGGAGAAGGAGAAGGTGAAGTCAGGAGGGTGAATCAGAAGAAGCAGAAGAAGGAGAAGGAGAAGGTGAAGTCTGGAGGGTGAATCAGAAGAATCAGAAGAAGGAGAAGGAGAAGGTGAAGTCTGGAGGGTGAATCAGAAGAAGCAGAAGAAAGAGAAGGAGAAGGTGAAGTCTGGAGGGTGAATCAGAAGAAGCAGAAAAAGGAGAAGGAGAAGGTGAAGTTAGGAGGGTGAATCAGAAGAAGCAGAAGAAGGAGAAGGAGCAGGTGATGTCAGGGGGATGAAGCAGAAGAAGTAGAAGAAGGAGAAGGAGAAGGTGAAGTCAGGACGGTGAAGCAGAAGAAGCAGAAGAAGGAGAAGGAGAAGGTGAAGTCTGGAGGGTGAATCAGCAGAAGTAGAAGAAGGAGAAGGAGAAGGTCAAGTCTGGAGGGTGAATCAGAAGAAGTAGAAGAAGGAGAAGGAGAAGGTGAAGTCTGGAGGGTGAATCAGAAGAAGCAGAAGAAGGAGAAGGAGAAGGTGAAGGCTGGAGGGTGAATCAGAAGAAGTAGAAGAAGGAGAAGGAGAAGGTGAAGTCTGGAGGGTGAATCAGAAGAAGGAGAAGAAGGAGAAGGCGAAGTCTGGAGGGTGAATCAGAAGAAGCAGAAGAAGGAGAAGGAGAAGGTGAAGTCTGGAGGGTGAATCAGAAGAAGCAGAAGAAGGAGATGGAGAAGATGAACTCTGGAGGGTGAATCAGAAGAAGCCGAAGAAGGAGAAGGAGAAGGTGAAGTCTGGAGGGTGAATCAGAAGAAGCAGAAGAAGGAGAAGTAGAAGGTGAAGTCTGGAAGGTGAATCAGAAGAAGTAGAAGAAGGAGAAGGAGAAGTTGAAGTCTGGTGTGTGAATCAGAAGAAGTAGAAGAAGGAGAAGGAGAAGGTGAAGTCTGGAGGGTGAATCAGAAGAAGCAGAAGAAGGAGAAGGAGAAGGTGAAGTCTGGAGGGTGAATCAGAAGAAGCAGAAGAAGGAGAAGGAGAAGATGAAGTCTGGGGGGTGAATCAGAAGAAGTAGAAGAAGGAGAAGGAGAAGCTGAAGTCTGGAGGGTGAATCAGAAGAAGCAGAAGAAGGAGAAGGAGAAGGTGAAGTCTGGAGGGTGAACCAGAAGAAGCAGAAGAAGGAGAAGCAGAAGGTGAAGTCTGGAGTGTGAATCAGAAGAAGCAGAATAAGGAGAAAGAGAAGGTGAAGTCTGGAGGGTGAATCAGAAGAAGCAGAAGAAGGAGAAGGAGAAGGTGAAGTCTGGAGGGTGAATCAGAAGAAGTAGAAGAAGGAGAAGGAGAAGATGAAGTCTGGAGGGTGAAGCAGAAGAAGTAGAAGAAGGAGAAGGAGAAGGTGAAGTCAGGAGGGTGAATCAGAAGAAGTAGAAGAAGGAGAAGGAGAAGGTGAAGTCAGGAGGGTGAATCAGAAGAAGCTTGAGAAGGAGAAGGAGAATGTGAAGTCTGGAGGGTGAATCAGAAGAATCAGAAGAAGGAGAAGGAGAAGGTGAAGTCTGGAGGGTGAATCAGAAGAAGCAGATGAAAGAGAAGGAGAAGGTGAAGTCTGGAGGTTGAAGCAGAAGAAGCAGAAGAAGGAGAAGGAGAAGGTGAAGACTGGAGGGTGAATCAGAAGAAGTAGAAGAAGGAGAAGGAGAAGGTGATGTCTGGAGGGTGAATCAGAAGAAGTAGAAGAAGGAGAAGGAGAAGGTGAAGTCTGGAGGGTGAATCAGAAGAAGCAGAAGAAGGAGAAGGAGAAGGTGAAGTCTGGAGGGTGAATCAGAAGAAGCAGAAGAAGGAGAAGGAGAAGATGAAGTCTGGAGGGTGAATCAGAAGAAGTAGAAGAAGGAGAAGGAGAAGGTGAGGTCTGGAGGATGAATCAGAAGAAGCAGAAGAAGGAGAAGGAGAAGGTGAAGTCTGGAGCGTGAATCAGAAGAAGCAGAAGAAGGAGAAGGAGAAGGTGAAGTCTGGAGGGTGAATCAGAAGAAGCAGAAGAAGGAGAAGGAGAAGGTGAAGTCAGGAGGGTGAATCAGAAGAAGCAGAAGGAGGAGAAGGAGAAGGTGAAGTTAGGAGGGTGAATCAGAAGAAGCAGAAGAAGGAGAAGGAGAAGGTGAAGTCAGGGGGGTGAAGCAGAAGAAGTAGAAGAAGGAGAAGGAGAAGGTGAAGTCAGGAGGGTGAAGCAGAAGAAGCAGAAGAAGGAGAAGGAGAAGGTGAAGTCTGGAGGGCGCAGCAGAAGAAGCAGGAGAAGGAGAAGGAGAAGGTGAAGTCTGGAGGGTGAATCAGAAGAAGTAGAAGAAGGAGAAGGAGAAGATGAAGTCTGGAGGGTGAAGCAGAAGAAGTAGAAGAAGGAGAAGGAGAAGGTGAAGTCAGGAGGGTGAATCAGAAGAAGTAGAAGAAGGAGAAGGAGAAGGTGAAGTCTGGAGGGTGAATCAGAAGAAGGAGAAGAAGGAGAAGGCGAAGTCTGGAGGGTGAATCAGAAGAAGCAGAAGAAGGAGAAGGAGAAGGTGAAGTCTGGAGGGTGAATCAGAAGAAGCAGAAGAAGGAGAAGGAGAAGATGAACTCTGGAGGGTGAATCAGAAGAAGCCGAAGAAGGAGAAGGAGAAGGTGAAGTCTGGAGGGTGAATCAGAAGAAGCAGAAGAAGGAGAAGTAGAAGGTGAAGTCTGGAAGGTGAATCAGAAGAAGTAGAAGAAGGAGAAGGAGAAGTTGAAGTCTGGTGTGTGAATCAGAAGAAGTAGAAGAAGGAGAAGGAGAAGGTGAAGTCTGGAGGGTGAATCAGAAGAAGCAGAAGAAGGAGAAGGAGAAGGTGAAGTCTGGAGGGTGAATCAGAAGAAGCAGAAGAAGGAGAAGGAGAAGATGAAGTCTGGGGGGTGAATCAGAAGAAGTAGAAGAAGGAGAAGGAGAAGGTGAAGTCTGGAGGGTGAATCAGAAGAAGCAGAAGAAGGAGAAGGAGAAGGTGAAGTCTGGAGGGTGAACCAGAAGAAGCAGAAGAAGGAGAAGGAGAAGGTGAAGTCTGGAGTGTGAATCAGAAGAAGCAGAATAAGGAGAAAGAGAAGGTGAAGTCTGGAGGGTGAATCAGAAGAAGCAGAAGAAGGAGAAGGAGAAGGTGAAGTCTGGAGGGTGAATCAGAAGAAGTAGAAGAAGGAGAAGGAGAAGATGAAGTCTGGAGGGTGAAGCAGAAGAAGTAGAAGAAGGAGAAGGAGAAGGTGAAGTCAGGAGGGTGAATCAGAAGAAGTAGAAGAAGGAGAAGGAGAAGGTGAAGTCAGGAGGGTGAATCAGAAGAAGCTTGAGAAGGAGAAGGAGAATGTGAAGTCTGGAGGGTGAATCAGAAGAATCAGAAGAAGGAGAAGGAGAAGGTGAAGTCTGGAGGGTGAATCAGAAGAAGCAGATGAAAGAGAAGGAGAAGGTGAAGTCTGGAGGTTGAAGCAGAAGAAGCAGAAGAAGGAGAAGGAGAAGGTGAAGACTGGAGGGTGAATCAGAAGAAGTAGAAGAAGGAGAAGGAGAAGGTGATGTCTGGAGGGTGAATCAGAAGAAGTAGAAGAAGGAGAAGGAGAAGGTGAAGTCTGGAGGGTGAATCAGAAGAAGCAGAAGAAGGAGAAGGAGAAGGTGAAGTCTGGAGGGTGAATCAGAAGAAGCAGAAGAAGGAGAAGGAGAAGATGAAGTCTGGAGGGTGAATCAGAAGAAGTAGAAGAAGGAGAAGGAGAAGGTGAGGTCTGGAGGATGAATCAGAAGAAGCAGAAGAAGGAGAAGGAGAAGGTGAAGTCTGGAGCGTGAATCAGAAGAAGCAGAAGAAGGAGAAGGAGAAGGTGAAGTCTGGAGGGTGAATCAGAAGAAGCAGAAGAAGGAGAAGGAGAAGGTGAAGTCAGGAGGGTGAATCAGAAGAAGCAGAAGGAGGAGAAGGAGAAGGTGAAGTTAGGAGGGTGAATCAGAAGAAGCAGAAGAAGGAGAAGGAGAAGGTGAAGTCAGGGGGGTGAAGCAGAAGAAGTAGAAGAAGGAGAAGGAGAAGGTGAAGTCAGGAGGGTGAAGCAGAAGAAGCAGAAGAAGGAGAAGGAGAAGGTGAAGTCTGGAGGGCGCAGCAGAAGAAGCAGGAGAAGGAGAAGGAGAAGGTGAAGTCTGGAGGGTGAAGCAGAAGAAGCAGAAGAAGGAGAAAGAGAAGGTGAAGTCTGGAGGGTGAATCAGAAGAAGTAGAAGAAGGAGAAGGAGAAGGTGAAGTCAGGAGGGTGAAGCAGAAGAAGCAGAAGAAGGAGAAGGAGAAGGTGAAGTCTGGAGGGTGAAGCAGAAGAAGCAGAAGAAGGAGAAGGAGAAGGTGAAGTCTGGAGGGTGAATCAGAAGAAGCAGAAGAAGGAGAAGGTGAAGTCTGGAGGGTGAATCAGAAGAAGCAGAAGAAGGAGAAGGAGCAGGTGAAGTCT
This sequence comes from Somniosus microcephalus, assembly GCF_052327205.1. Classification (NCBI taxonomy): domain Eukaryota; kingdom Metazoa; phylum Chordata; class Chondrichthyes; order Squaliformes; family Somniosidae; genus Somniosus; species Somniosus microcephalus. The sequence goes on along the minus strand of NW_028225856.1, from coordinate 21,117 downwards.
GGAGGGTGAATCAGATGAAGCAGAAGAAGTAGAAGGAGAAGGTGAAGTCTGGAGGGTGAATCAGAAGAATCAGAAGAAGGAGAAGGAGAAGGTGAAGTCTGGAGGGTGAATCAGAAGAAGCAGAAGAAGGAGAAGGAGAAGGTGAAGTCTGGAGGGTGAATCAGAAGAAGCAGAAGAAGGAGAAGGAGAAGGTGAAGTCAGGAGGGTGAATCAGAAGAAGCAGAAGAAGGAGAAGGAGAAGGTGAAGTTAGGAGGGTGAATCAGAAGAAGCAGAAGAAGGAGAAGGAGCAGGTGATGTCAGCGGGATGAAGCAGAAGAAGTAGAAGAAGGAGAAGGAGAAGGTGAAGTCAGGACGGTGAAGCAGAAGAAGCAGAAGAAGGAGAAGGAGAAGGTGAAGTCTGGAGGGTGAATCAGAATAAGTAGAAGAAGGAGAAGGAGAAGGTCAAGTCTGGAGGGTGAATCAGAAGAAGTAGAATAAGGAGAAGGAGAAGGTGAAGTCTGGAGGGTGAAGCAGAAGAAGTAGAAGAAGGAGAAGGAGAAGGTGAAGTCAGGAGGGTGAATCAGAAGAAGTAGAAGAAGGAGAAGGAGAAGGTGAAGTCAGGAGGGTGAATCAGAAGAAGCAGAAGAAGGAGAAGGAGAAGGTGAAGTCTGGAGGGTGAATCAGAAGAATCAGAAGAAGGAGAAGGAGAAGGTGAAGTCTGGAGGGTGAATCAGAAGAAGCAGAAGAAAGAGAAGGAGAAGGTGAAGTCTGGAGGGTGAATCAGAAGAAGCAGAAGAAGGAGAAGGAGAAGGTGAAGTTAGGAGGGTGAATCAGAAGAAGCAGAAGAAGGAGAAGGAGCAGGTGATGTCAGGGGGATGAAGCAGAAGAAGTAGAAGAAGGAGAAGGAGAAGGTGAAGTCAGGACGGTGAAGCAGAAGAAGCAGAAGAAGGAGAAGGAGAAGGTGAAGTCTGGAGGGTGAATCAGCAGAAGTAGAAGAAGGAGAAGGAGAAGGTCAAGTCTGGAGGGTGAATCAGAAGAAGTAGAAGAAGGAGAAGGAGAAGGTGAAGTCTGGAGGGTGAAGCAGAAGAAGTAGAAGAAGGAGAAGGAAAAGGTGAAGTCAGGAGGGTGAATCAGAAGAAGTAGAAGAAGGAGAAGGAGAAGGTGATGTCAGGAGGGTGAATCAGAAGAAGCAGAAGAAGGAGAAGGAGAAGGTGAAGTCTGGAGGGTGAATCAGAAGAAGCAGAAGAAGGAGAAGGAGAAGATGAAATCTGGAGGGTGAATCAGAAGAAGTAGAAGAAGGAGAAGGAGAAGGTGAGGTCTTGAGGGTGAATCAGAAGAAGTAGAAGAAGGAGAAGGAGAAGGTGAAGTCTGGAGGGTGAATCAGAAGAAGCAGAAGAAGGAGAAGGAGAAGGTGAAGTCTGGAGGGTGAATCAGAAGAAGCAGAAGAAGGAGAAGGAGAAGGTGAAGTCTGGAGGGTGAATCAGAAGAAGCAGAAGAAGGAGAAGGAGAAGATGAAATCTGGAGGGTGAATCAGAAGAAGCAGAAGAAAGAGAAGGAGAAGGTGAAGTCTGGAGGGTGAATCAGAAGAAGTAGAAGAAGGAGAAGGAGAAGGTGAAGTCTGGAGGGTGAATCAGAAGAAGCAGAAGCAGGAGAAGGAGAAGGTGAAGTCTGGAGGGTGAATCAGAAGAAGCAGAAGAAGGAGAAGGAGAAGATGAAGTCTGGAGGGTGAATCAGAAGAAGCAGAAGAAGGAGAAGGAGAAGTTGAAGTCTGGAGGGTGAATCAGAAGAAGCAAAATAAGGAGAAGTGAAGGTGAAGTATGGAGGGTGAATCAGAAGAAGCAGAAGAAGGAGAAGGAGAAGGTGAAGTCTGGAGGGTGAAGCAGAAGAAGTAGAAGAAGGAGAAGGAGAAGGTGAAGTCAGGAGGGTGAATCAGAAGAAGTAGAAGAAGGAGAAGGAGAAGGTGAAGTCAGGAGGGTGAATCAGAAGAAGCAGAAGAAGGAGAAGGAGAAGGTGAAGTCTGGAGGGTGAATCAGAAGAAGCAGAATCAGGAGAAGTAGAAGGTGAAGTCTGGAGGGTGAATCAGAAGAAGCAGAATAAGGAGAAGGAGAAGGTGAAGTCTGGAGGGTGAATCAGAAGAAGCAGAAGAAGGAGAAGGAGATGATGAAGTCTGGAGGGTGAATCAGAAGAAGTAGAAGAAGGAGAAGGAGAAGGTGAAGTCTGGAGGGTGAAGCAGAAGAAGTAGAAGAAGGAGAAGGAGAAGGTGAAGTCAGGAGGGTGAATCAGAAGAAGTAGAAGAAGGAGAAGGAGAAGGTGTAGTCTGGAGGGTCAATCAGAAGAAGTAGACGAAGGAGAAGGAGAAGGTAGAGTCTGGAGGGTGAATCAGAAGAAGCAGAAGAAGGAAATGGAGAAGGTGAAGTCTGGAGGGTGAATCAGAAGAAGTAGAAGAAGGAGAAGGAGAAGGTGAAGTCTGGAGGGTGAATCAGAAGAAGCAGAAGAAGGAGAAGGAGAAGGTGAAGTCTGGAGGGTGAATCAGAAGAAGCAGAAGAAGGAGAAGGAGAAGGAGAAGTCTGGAGGGTGAATCAGAAGAAGCAGAAGCAGGAGAAGGAGAAGGTGAAGTCTGGAGGGTGAAGCAGAAGAAGTAGAAGAAGGAGAAGGAGAAGGTGAAGTCAGGAGGGTGAATCAGAAGAAGTAGAAGAAGGAGAAGGAGAACGTGAGGTCAGGAGGGTGAATCAGAAGAAGCAGAAGAAGGAGAAGGAGAAGGTGAAGTCTGGAGGGTGAATCAGAAGAATCAGAAGAAGGAGAAGGAGAAGGTGAAGTCTGGAGGGTGAATCAGAAGAAGCAGAAGAAAGAGAAGGAGAAGGTGAAGTCTGGAGGGTGAATCAGAAGAAGCAGAAGAAGGAGAAGGAGATGGTGAAGTCAGGAGGGTGAATCAGAAGAAGCAGAAGAAGGAGAAGGAGAAGGTGAAGTTAGGAGGGTGAATCAGAAGAAGCAGAAGAAGGAGAAGGAGCAGGTGATGTCAGGGGGATGAAGCAGAAGAAGTAGAAGAAGGAGAAGGAGAAGGTGAAGTCAGGACGGTGAAGCAGAAGAAGCAGAAGAAGGAGAAGGAGAAGGTGAAGTCTGGAGGGAGAATCAGAAGAAGTAGAAGAAGGAGAAGGAGAAGGTCAAGTCTGGAGGGTGAATCAGAAGAAGTAGAAGAAGGAGAAGGAGAAGGTGAAGTCTGGAGGGTGAAGCAGAAGAAGTAGAAGAAGGAGAAGGAGAAGGTGAAGTCAGGAAGGTGAATCAGAAGAAGTAGAAGAAGGAGAAGGAGAAGGTGAAGTCAGGAGGGTGAATCAGAAGAAGCAGAAGAAGGAGAAGGTGAAGGTGAAGTCTGGAGGGTGAATCAGAAGAAGCAGAAGAAGGAGAAGGAGAAGATGAAATCTGGAGGGTGAATCAGAAGAAGTAGAAGAAGGAGAAGGAGAAGGTGAGGTCTGGAGGGTGAATCAGAAGAAGTAGAAGAAGGAGAAGGAGAAGGTGAAGTCTGGAGGGTGAATCAGAAGAAGCAGAAGAAGGAGAAGGAGAAGGTGAAGTCTGGAGGGTGAATCAGAAGAAGCAGAAGAAGGAGAAGGAGAAGGTGAAGTCTGGAGGGTGAATCAGACGAAGCAGAAGAAGGAGAAGGAGAGGATGAAATCTGGAGGGTGAATCAGAAGAAGCAGAAGAAAGAGAAGGAGAAGGTGAAGTCTGGAGGGTGAATCAGAAGAAGTAGAAGAAGGAGAAGGAGAAGGTGAAGTCTGGAGGGTGAATCAGAAGAAGCAGAAGAAGGAGAAGGAGAAGGTGAAGTCTGGAGGGTGAATCAGAAGAAGCAGATGAAAGAGAAGGAGAAGGTGAAGTCTGGAGGTTGAAGCAGAAGAAGCAGAAGAAGGAGAAGGAGAAGGTGAAGACTGGAGGGTGAATCAGAAGAAGCAGAAGAAGGAGAAGGAGAAGGTGAAGTCTGGAGGGTGAATCAGACGAAGCAGAAGAAGGAGAAGGAGAGGATGAAATCTGGAGGGTGAATCAGAAGAAGCAGAAGAAAGAGAAGGAGAAGGTGAAGTCTGGAGGGTGAATCAGAAGAAGTAGAAGAAGGAGAAGGAGAAGGTGAAGTCTGGAGGGTGAATCAGAAGAAGCAGAAGAAGGAGAAGGAGAAGGTGAAGTCTGGAGGGTGAATCAGAAGAAGCAGATGAAAGAGAAGGAGAAGGTGAAGTCTGGAGGTTGAAGCAGAAGAAGCAGAAGAAGGAGAAGGAGAAGGTGAAGACTGGAGGGTGAATCAGAAGAAGTAGAAGAAGGAGAAGGAGAAGGTGATGTCTGGAGGGTGAATCAGAAGAAGTAGAAGAAGGAGAAGGAGAAGGTGAAGTCTGGAGGGTGAATCAGAAGAAGCAGAAGAAGGAGAAGGAGAAGGTGAAGTCTGGAGGGTGAATCAGAAGAAGCAGAAGAAGGAGAAGGAGAAGATGAAGTCTGGAGGGTGAATCAGAAGAAGTAGAAGAAGGAGAAGGAGAAGGTGAGGTCTGGAGGATGAATCAGAAGAAGCAGAAGAAGGAGAAGGAGAAGGTGAAGTCTGGAGCGTGAATCAGAAGAAGCAGAAGAAGGAGAAGGAGAAGGTGAAGTCTGGAGGGTGAATCAGAAGAAGCAGAAGAAGGAGAAGGAGAAGGTGAAGTCAGGAGGGTGAATCAGAAGAAGCAGAAGGAGGAGAAGGAGAAGGTGAAGTTAGGAGGGTGAATCAGAAGAAGCAGAAGAAGGAGAAGGAGAAGGTGAAGTCAGGGGGGTGAAGCAGAAGAAGTAGAAGAAGGAGAAGGAGAAGGTGAAGTCAGGAGGGTGAAGCAGAAGAAGCAGAAGAAGGAGAAGGAGAAGGTGAAGTCTGGAGGGCGCAGCAGAAGAAGCAGGAGAAGGAGAAGGAGAAGGTGAAGTCTGGAGGGTGAATCAGAAGAAGTAGAAGAAGGAGAAGGAGAAGATGAAGTCTGGAGGGTGAAGCAGAAGAAGTAGAAGAAGGAGAAGGAGAAGGTGAAGTCAGGAGGGTGAATCAGAAGAAGTAGAAGAAGGAGAAGGAGAAGGTGAAGTCTGGAGGGTGAATCAGAAGAAGGAGAAGAAGGAGAAGGCGAAGTCTGGAGGGTGAATCAGAAGAAGCAGAAGAAGGAGAAGGAGAAGGTGAAGTCTGGAGGGTGAATCAGAAGAAGCAGAAGAAGGAGAAGGAGAAGATGAACTCTGGAGGGTGAATCAGAAGAAGCCGAAGAAGGAGAAGGAGAAGGTGAAGTCTGGAGGGTGAATCAGAAGAAGCAGAAGAAGGAGAAGTAGAAGGTGAAGTCTGGAAGGTGAATCAGAAGAAGTAGAAGAAGGAGAAGGAGAAGTTGAAGTCTGGTGTGTGAATCAGAAGAAGTAGAAGAAGGAGAAGGAGAAGGTGAAGTCTGGAGGGTGAATCAGAAGAAGCAGAAGAAGGAGAAGGAGAAGGTGAAGTCTGGAGGGTGAATCAGAAGAAGCAGAAGAAGGAGAAGGAGAAGATGAAGTCTGGGGGGTGAATCAGAAGAAGTAGAAGAAGGAGAAGGAGAAGGTGAAGTCTGGAGGGTGAATCAGAAGAAGCAGAAGAAGGAGAAGGAGAAGGTGAAGTCTGGAGGGTGAACCAGAAGAAGCAGAAGAAGGAGAAGGAGAAGGTGAAGTCTGGAGTGTGAATCAGAAGAAGCAGAATAAGGAGAAAGAGAAGGTGAAGTCTGGAGGGTGAATCAGAAGAAGCAGAAGAAGGAGAAGGAGAAGGTGAAGTCTGGAGGGTGAATCAGAAGAAGTAGAAGAAGGAGAAGGAGAAGATGAAGTCTGGAGGGTGAAGCAGAAGAAGTAGAAGAAGGAGAAGGAGAAGGTGAAGTCAGGAGGGTGAATCAGAAGAAGTAGAAGAAGGAGAAGGAGAAGGTGAAGTCAGGAGGGTGAATCAGAAGAAGCTTGAGAAGGAGAAGGAGAATGTGAAGTCTGGAGGGTGAATCAGAAGAATCAGAAGAAGGAGAAGGAGAAGGTGAAGTCTGGAGGGTGAATCAGAAGAAGCAGATGAAAGAGAAGGAGAAGGTGAAGTCTGGAGGTTGAAGCAGAAGAAGCAGAAGAAGGAGAAGGAGAAGGTGAAGACTGGAGGGTGAATCAGAAGAAGTAGAAGAAGGAGAAGGAGAAGGTGATGTCTGGAGGGTGAATCAGAAGAAGTAGAAGAAGGAGAAGGAGAAGGTGAAGTCTGGAGGGTGAATCAGAAGAAGCAGAAGAAGGAGAAGGAGAAGGTGAAGTCTGGAGGGTGAATCAGAAGAAGCAGAAGAAGGAGAAGGAGAAGATGAAGTCTGGAGGGTGAATCAGAAGAAGTAGAAGAAGGAGAAGGAGAAGGTGAGGTCTGGAGGATGAATCAGAAGAAGCAGAAGAAGGAGAAGGAGAAGGTGAAGTCTGGAGCGTGAATCAGAAGAAGCAGAAGAAGGAGAAGGAGAAGGTGAAGTCTGGAGGGTGAATCAGAAGAAGCAGAAGAAGGAGAAGGAGAAGGTGAAGTCAGGAGGGTGAATCAGAAGAAGCAGAAGGAGGAGAAGGAGAAGGTGAAGTTAGGAGGGTGAATCAGAAGAAGCAGAAGAAGGAGAAGGAGAAGGTGAAGTCAGGGGGGTGAAGCAGAAGAAGTAGAAGAAGGAGAAGGAGAAGGTGAAGTCAGGAGGGTGAAGCAGAAGAAGCAGAAGAAGGAGAAGGAGAAGGTGAAGTCTGGAGGGCGCAGCAGAAGAAGCAGGAGAAGGAGAAGGAGAAGGTGAAGTCTGGAGGGTGAAGCAGAAGAAGCAGAAGAAGGAGAAAGAGAAGGTGAAGTCTGGAGGGTGAATCAGAAGAAGTAGAAGAAGGAGAAGGAGAAGGTGAAGTCAGGAGGGTGAAGCAGAAGAAGCAGAAGAAGGAGAAGGAGAAGGTGAAGTCTGGAGGGTGAAGCAGAAGAAGCAGAAGAAGGAGAAGGAGAAGGTGAAGTCTGGAGGGTGAATCAGAAGAAGCAGAAGAAGGAGAAGGTGAAGTCTGGAGGGTGAATCAGAAGAAGCAGAAGAAGGAGAAGGAGCAGGTGAAGTCTGGAGGGTGAATCAGATGAAGCAGAAGAAGTAGAAGGAGAAGGTGAAGTCTGGAGGGTGAATCAGAAGAATCAGAAGAAGGAGAAGGAGAAGGTGAAGTCTGGAGGGTGAATCAGAAGAAGCAGAAGAAGGAGAAGGAGAAGGTGAAGTCTGGAGGGTGAATCAGAAGAAGCAGAAGAAGGAGAAGGAGAAGGTGAAGTCAGGAGGGTGAATCAGAAGAAGCAGAAGAAGGAGAAGGAGAAGGTGAAGTTAGGAGGGTGAATCAGAAGAAGCAGAAGAAGGAGAAGGAGCAGGTGATGTCAGCGGGATGAAGCAGAAGAAGTAGAAGAAGGAGAAGGAGAAGGTGAAGTCAGGACGGTGAAGCAGAAGAAGCAGAAGAAGGAGAAGGAGAAGGTGAAGTCTGGAGGGTGAATCAGAATAAGTAGAAGAAGGAGAAGGAGAAGGTCAAGTCTGGAGGGTGAATCAGAAGAAGTAGAATAAGGAGAAGGAGAAGGTGAAGTCTGGAGGGTGAAGCAGAAGAAGTAGAAGAAGGAGAAGGAGAAGGTGAAGTCAGGAGGGTGAATCAGAAGAAGTAGAAGAAGGAGAAGGAGAAGGTGAAGTCAGGAGGGTGAATCAGAAGAAGCAGAAGAAGGAGAAGGAGAAGGTGAAGTCTGGAGGGTGAATCAGAAGAATCAGAAGAAGGAGAAGGAGAAGGTGAAGTCTGGAGGGTGAATCAGAAGAAGCAGAAGAAAGAGAAGGAGAAGGTGAAGTCTGGAGGGTGAATCAGAAGAAGCAGAAGAAGGAGAAGGAGAAGGTGAAGTTAGGAGGGTGAATCAGAAGAAGCAGAAGAAGGAGAAGGAGCAGGTGATGTCAGGGGGATGAAGCAGAAGAAGTAGAAGAAGGAGAAGGAGAAGGTGAAGTCAGGACGGTGAAGCAGAAGAAGCAGAAGAAGGAGAAGGAGAAGGTGAAGTCTGGAGGGTGAATCAGCAGAAGTAGAAGAAGGAGAAGGAGAAGGTCAAGTCTGGAGGGTGAATCAGAAGAAGTAGAAGAAGGAGAAGGAGAAGGTGAAGTCTGGAGGGTGAAGCAGAAGAAGTAGAAGAAGGAGAAGGAAAAGGTGAAGTCAGGAGGGTGAATCAGAAGAAGTAGAAGAAGGAGAAGGAGAAGGTGATGTCAGGAGGGTGAATCAGAAGAAGCAGAAGAAGGAGAAGGAGAAGGTGAAGTCTGGAGGGTGAATCAGAAGAAGCAGAAGAAGGAGAAGGAGAAGATGAAATCTGGAGGGTGAATCAGAAGAAGTAGAAGAAGGAGAAGGAGAAGGTGAGGTCTTGAGGGTGAATCAGAAGAAGTAGAAGAAGGAGAAGGAGAAGGTGAAGTCTGGAGGGTGAATCAGAAGAAGCAGAAGAAGGAGAAGGAGAAGGTGAAGTCTGGAGGGTGAATCAGAAGAAGCAGAAGAAGGAGAAGGAGAAGGTGAAGTCTGGAGGGTGAATCAGAAGAAGCAGAAGAAGGAGAAGGAGAAGATGAAATCTGGAGGGTGAATCAGAAGAAGCAGAAGAAAGAGAAGGAGAAGGTGAAGTCTGGAGGGTGAATCAGAAGAAGTAGAAGAAGGAGAAGGAGAAGGTGAAGTCTGGAGGGTGAATCAGAAGAAGCAGAAGCAGGAGAAGGAGAAGGTGAAGTCTGGAGGGTGAATCAGAAGAAGCAGAAGAAGGAGAAGGAGAAGATGAAGTCTGGAGGGTGAATCAGAAGAAGCAGAAGAAGGAGAAGGAGAAGTTGAAGTCTGGAGGGTGAATCAGAAGAAGCAAAATAAGGAGAAGTGAAGGTGAAGTATGGAGGGTGAATCAGAAGAAGCAGAAGAAGGAGAAGGAGAAGGTGAAGTCTGGAGGGTGAAGCAGAAGAAGTAGAAGAAGGAGAAGGAGAAGGTGAAGTCAGGAGGGTGAATCAGAAGAAGTAGAAGAAGGAGAAGGAGAAGGTGAAGTCAGGAGGGTGAATCAGAAGAAGCAGAAGAAGGAGAAGGAGAAGGTGAAGTCTGGAGGGTGAATCAGAAGAAGCAGAATCAGGAGAAGTAGAAGGTGAAGTCTGGAGGGTGAATCAGAAGAAGCAGAATAAGGAGAAGGAGAAGGTGAAGTCTGGAGGGTGAATCAGAAGAAGCAGAAGAAGGAGAAGGAGATGATGAAGTCTGGAGGGTGAATCAGAAGAAGTAGAAGAAGGAGAAGGAGAAGGTGAAGTCTGGAGGGTGAAGCAGAAGAAGTAGAAGAAGGAGAAGGAGAAGGTGAAGTCAGGAGGGTGAATCAGAAGAAGTAGAAGAAGGAGAAGGAGAAGGTGTAGTCTGGAGGGTCAATCAGAAGAAGTAGACGAAGGAGAAGGAGAAGGTAGAGTCTGGAGGGTGAATCAGAAGAAGCAGAAGAAGGAAATGGAGAAGGTGAAGTCTGGAGGGTGAATCAGAAGAAGTAGAAGAAGGAGAAGGAGAAGGTGAAGTCTGGAGGGTGAATCAGAAGAAGCAGAAGAAGGAGAAGGAGAAGGTGAAGTCTGGAGGGTGAATCAGAAGAAGCAGAAGAAGGAGAAGGAGAAGGAGAAGTCTGGAGGGTGAATCAGAAGAAGCAGAAGCAGGAGAAGGAGAAGGTGAAGTCTGGAGGGTGAAGCAGAAGAAGTAGAAGAAGGAGAAGGAGAAGGTGAAGTCAGGAGGGTGAATCAGAAGAAGTAGAAGAAGGAGAAGGAGAACGTGAGGTCAGGAGGGTGAATCAGAAGAAGCAGAAGAAGGAGAAGGAGAAGGTGAAGTCTGGAGGGTGAATCAGAAGAATCAGAAGAAGGAGAAGGAGAAGGTGAAGTCTGGAGGGTGAATCAGAAGAAGCAGAAGAAAGAGAAGGAGAAGGTGAAGTCTGGAGGGTGAATCAGAAGAAGCAGAAGAAGGAGAAGGAGATGGTGAAGTCAGGAGGGTGAATCAGAAGAAGCAGAAGAAGGAGAAGGAGAAGGTGAAGTTAGGAGGGTGAATCAGAAGAAGCAGAAGAAGGAGAAGGAGCAGGTGATGTCAGGGGGATGAAGCAGAAGAAGTAGAAGAAGGAGAAGGAGAAGGTGAAGTCAGGACGGTGAAGCAGAAGAAGCAGAAGAAGGAGAAGGAGAAGGTGAAGTCTGGAGGGAGAATCAGAAGAAGTAGAAGAAGGAGAAGGAGAAGGTCAAGTCTGGAGGGTGAATCAGAAGAAGTAGAAGAAGGAGAAGGAGAAGGTGAAGTCTGGAGGGTGAAGCAGAAGAAGTAGAAGAAGGAGAAGGAGAAGGTGAAGTCAGGAGGGTGAATCAGAAGAAGTAGAAGAAGGAGAAGGAGAAGGTGAAGTCAGGAGGGTGAATCAGAAGAAGCAGAAGAAGGAGAAGGTGAAGGTGAAGTCTGGAGGGTGAATCAGAAGAAGCAGAAGAAGGAGAAGGAGAAGATGAAATCTGGAGGGTGAATCAGAAGAAGTAGAAGAAGGAGAAGGAGAAGGTGAGGTCTGGAGGGTGAATCAGAAGAAGTAGAAGAAGGAGAAGGAGAAGGTGAAGTCTGGAGGGTGAATCAGAAGAAGCAGAAGAAGGAGAAGGAGAAGGTGAAGTCTGGAGGGTGAATCAGAAGAAGCAGAAGAAGGAGAAGGAGAAGGTGAAGTCTGGAGGGTGAATCAGACGAAGCAGAAGAAGGAGAAGGAGAGGATGAAATCTGGAGGGTGAATCAGAAGAAGCAGAAGAAAGAGAAGGAGAAGGTGAAGTCTGGAGGGTGAATCAGAAGAAGTAGAAGAAGGAGAAGGAGAAGGTGAAGTCTGGAGGGTGAATCAGAAGAAGCAGAAGAAGGAGAAGGAGAAGGTGAAGTCTGGAGGGTGCATCAGAAGAAGCAGAAGAAGGAGAACGAGAAGGTGAAGTCTGGTGGGTGAATCAGAAGAAGCAGAAGAAGGAGAAGGAGAAGTTGAAGTCTGGAGGGTGAATCAGAAGAAGCAGAATAAGGAGAAGTGAAGGTGAAGTATGGAGGGTGAATCAGAAGAAGCAGAAGAAGGAGAAGGAGAAGGTGAAGTCTGGAGGGTGAATCAGAAGAAGTAGAAGAAGGAGAAGGAGAAGGTGAAGTCTGGAGGGTGAATCAGAAGAAGTAGAAGAAGGAGAAGGAGAAGGTGAAGTCAGGAGGGTGAATCAGAAGAAGCAGAAGAAGGAGAAGGAGAAGGTGAAGTCTGGAGGGTGAATCAGAAGAAGCAGAATCAGGAGAAGGAGAAGGTGAAGTCTGGAGGGTGAATCAGAAGAAGCAGAATAAGGAGAAGGAGAAGGTGAAGTCTGGAGGGTGAATCAGAAGAAGCAGAAGAAGGAGAAGGAGAAGATGAAGTCTGGAGGGTGAATCAGAAGAAGTAGAAGAAGGAGAAGGAGAAGGTGAAGTCTGGAGGGTGAAGCAGAAGAAGTAGAAGAAGTAGAAGGAGAAGGTGAAGTCAGGAGGGTGAATCAGAAGAAGTAGAAGAAGGAGAAGGAGAAGGTGAAGTCAGGAGGGTGAATCAGAAGAAGCAGAAGAAGGAGAAGGAGAAGGTGAAGTCTGGAGGGTGAATCAGAAGAATCAGAAGAAGGAGAAGGAGAAGGTGAAGTCTGCAGGGTGAATCAGAAGAAGCAGAAGAAAGAGAAGGAGAAGGTGAAGTCTGGAGGGTGAAGCAGAAGAAACAGAAGAAAGAGAAGGAGAAGGTGAAGACTGGAGGGTGAATCAGAAGAAGTGGAAGAAGGAGAAGCAGAAGGTGAAGTCTGGAGGGTGAATCAGAAGAAGTAGAAGAAGGAGAAGGAGAAGGTGAAGTCTGGACGGTGAATCAGAAGAAACAGAAGAAGGAGAAGGAGAAGGTGAAGTCTGGAGGGTGAATCAGAAGAAGTAGAAGAAGGAGAAGGAGAAGGTGTAGTCTGGAGGGTGAATCAGAAGAAGTAGACGAAGGAGAAGGAGAAGGTGAAGTCTGGAGGGTGAATCAGAAGAAGCAGAAGAAGGAGATGGAGAAGGTGAAGTCTGGAGGGTGAATCAGAAGAAGGAGAAGGAGAAGGTGAAGTCTGGAGGGTGAATCAGAAGAAGCAGAAGAAGGAGAAGGAGAAGATGAAGTCTGGAGGGTGAATCAGAAGAAGTAGAAGAAGGAGAAGGAGAAGGTGAAGTCTGGAGGATGAATCAGAAGTAGTAAAAGAAGGAGAAGGAGAAGGTGAAGTCTGGACGGTGAATCAGAAGAAACAGAAGAAGGAGAAGGAGAAGGTGAAGTCTGGAGGGTGAATCAGAAGAAGTAGAAGAAGGAGAAGGAGAAGGTGTAGTCTGGAGGGTGAATCAGAAGAAGTAGACGAAGGAGAAGGAGAAGGTGAAGTCTGGAGGGTGAATCAGAAGAAGCAGAAGAAGGAGATGGAGAAGGTGAAGTCTGGAGGGTGAATCAGAAGAAGTAGAAGAAGGAGAAGGAGAAGGTGAAGTCAGGAGGGTGAATCAGAAGAAGCAGAAGAAGGAGAAGGAGAAGGTGAAGTCTGGAGGGTGAATCAGAAGAATCAGAAGAAGGAGAAGGAGAATGTGAAGTCTGGAGGGTGAATCAGAAGAAGCAGAAGAAAGAGAAGGAGATGGTGAAGTCTGGAGGGTGAATCAGAAGAAGTAGAAGAAGGAGAAGGAGAAGGTGAAGTCTGGAGGGTGAATCAGAAGAAGCAGAGGAAGGAGAAGGAGAAGGTGAAGTCTGGAGGGTGAATCAGAAGAAGCAGAAGAAGTAGAAGGAGAAGGTGAAGTCTGGAGGGTGAATCAGAAGAAGCAGAAGAAGGAGAAGGAGAAGGTGAAGTCTGGAGGGTGAATGAGAAGAAGCAGAATAAGGAGAAGGAGAAGGTGAAGTCTGGAGGGTGAATCAGAAGAAGCAGAAGAAGAAGGAGAAGGTGAAGTCTGGAGGGTGAATCAGAAGAAGTAGAAGAAGGAGAAGGAGAAGGTGAAGTCTGGAGGGTGAAGCAGAAGAAGGAGAAGGAGAAGGTGAAGTCAGGAGGGTGAATCAGAAGAAGTAGAAGAAGGAGAAGGAGAAGGTGAAATCAGGAGGGTGAATCAGAAGAAGCAGAAGAAGGAGAAGGAGAAGGTGAAGTCTGTAGGGTGAATCAGAAGAATCAGAAGAAGGAGAAGGAGAAGGTGAAGTCTGGAGGGTGAATCAGAAGAAGCAGAAGAAAGAGAAGGAGAAGGTGAAGTCTGGAGGGTGAAGCAGAAGAAACAGAAGAAGGAGAAGGAGAAGGTGAAGACTGGAGGGTGAATCAGAAGAAGTAGAAGAAGGAGAAGGAGAAGGTGAAGTCTGGAGGGTGAATCAGAAGAAGTAGAAGAAGGAGAAGGAGAAGGTGAAGTCTGGAGGGTGAATCAGAAGAAGCAGAAGAAGGAGAAGGAGAGGGTGAAGTCTGGAGGGTGAATCAGAAGAAGCAGAAGAAGGAGAAGGAGAAGGTGAAGTCAGGAGGGTGAATCAGAAGAAGCAGAAGAAGGAGAAGGAGAAGGTGAAGTTAGGAGGGTGAATCAGAAGAAGCAGAAGAAGGAGAAGGAGCAGGTGATGTCAGGGGGATGAAGCAGAAGAAGTAGAAGAAGGAGAAGGAGAAGGTGAAGTCAGGACGGTGAAGCAGAAGAAGCAGAAGAAGGAGAAGGAGAAGGTGAAGTCTGGAGGGTGAATCAGAAGAAGTAGAAGAAGGAAAAGGAGAAGGTCAAGTCTGGAGGGTGAATCAGAAGAAGTGGAAGAAGGAGAAGGAGATGGTGAAGTCTGGAGGGTGAAGCAGAAGAAGTAGAAGAAGGAGAAGGAGAAGGTGAAGTCAGGAGGGTGAATCAGAAGAAGTAGAAGAAGGAGAAGGAGAAGGTGAAGTCAGGAGGGTGAATCAGAAGAAGCAGAAGAAGGAGAAGGAGAAGGTGAAGTTTGGAGGGTGAATCAGAAGAATCAGAAGAAGGAGAAGGAGAAGGTGAAGTCTGGAGGGTGATTCAGAAGAAGCAGAAGAAAGAGAAGGAGAAGGTGAAGTCTGGAGGGTGAATCAGAAGAAGTAGAAGAAGGAGAAGGAGAAGGTGAAGTCTGGAGGGTGAATCAGAAGAAGCAGAAGAAGGAGAAGGAGAAGATGAAGTCTGGAGGGTGAATCAGAAGAAGTAGAAGAAGGAGAAGGAGAAGGTGAAGTCTGGAGAGTGAATCAGAAGAAGCAGAGGAAGGAGAAGGAGAAGGTGAAGTCTGGAGGGTGAATCAGAAGAAGCAGAAGAAGGAGAAGGAGAAGATGAAGTCTGGAGGGTGAATCAGAAGAAGTAGAAGAAGGAGAAGGAGAAGGTGAAGTCTGGAGGGTGAATCAGAAGAAGTAGAAGAAGTAGAAGGAGAAGGTGAAGTCTGGAGGGTGAATCAGAAGAAGCAGAAGAAGGAGAAGTAGAAGGTGAAGTCTGGAGGGTGAATCAGAAGAAGCAGAAGAAGGAGAATGAGAAGGAGAAGTCTGGAGGGTGAATCAGAAGAAGCAGAATAAGGAAAAGGAGAAGGTGAAGTCTGGAGGGTGAATCAGAAGAAGCAGAAGAAGGAGAAGGAGAAGGTGAAGTCTGGAGGGTGAATCAGAAGAAGTAGAAGAAGGAGAAGGAGAAGGTGAAGTCTGGAGGGTGAATCAGAAGAAGTAGAAGAAGGAGAAGGAGAAGGTGAAGTCTGGAGGTTGAATCAGAAGAAGTAGAAGAAGGAGAAGGAGAAGGTGAAGTCTGGAGGGTGAAGCAGAAGAAGTAGAAGAAGGAGAAGGAGAAGGTGAAGTCAGAAGGGTGAATCAGAAGAAGTAGAAGAAGGAGAAGGAGAAGGTGAAGTCAGGAGGGTGAATCAGAAGAAGCAGAAGAAGGAAAAGGAGAAGGTGAAGTCTGGAGGGTGAATCAGAAGAAACAGAAGAAGGAGAAGGAGAATGTGAAGTCTGGAGGGTGAATCAGAAGAAGCAGAAGAAAGAGAAGGAGATGGTGAAGTCTGGAGGGTGAATCAGAAGAAGTAGAAGAAGGAGAAGGAGAAGGTGAAGTCTGGAGGGTGAATCAGAAGAAGCAGAGGAAGGAGAAGAAGAAGGTGAAGTCTGGAGGGTGAATCAGAAGAAGCAGAAGAAGTAGAAGGAGAAGGTGAAGTCTGGAGGGTGAATCAGAAGAAGCAGAAGAAGGAGAAGGAGAAGGTGAAGTCTGGAGGGTGAATGAGAAGAAGCAGAATAAGGAGAAGGAGAAGGTGAAGTCTGGAGGGTGAATCAGAAGAAGCAGAAGAAGGAGAAGGTGAAGTCTGGAAGGTGAATCAGAAGAAGTAGAAGAAGGAGAAGGAGAAGGTGAAGTCTGGAGGGTGAAGCAGAAGAAGGAGAAGGAGAAGGTGAAGTCAGGAGGGTGAATCAGAAGAAGTAGAAGAAGGAGAAGGAGAAGGTGAAATCAGGAGGGTGAATCAGAAGAAGCAGAAGAAGGAGAAGGAGAAGGTGAAGTCTGTAGGGTGAATCAGAAGAATCAGAAGAAGGAGAAGGAGAAGGTGAAGTCTCGAGGGTGAATCAGAAGAAGCAGAAGAAAGAGAAGGAGAAGGTGAAGTCTGGAGGGTGAAGCAGAAGAAACAGAAGAAGGAGAAGGAGAAGGTGAAGACTGGAGGGTGAATCAGAAGAAGTAGAAGAAGGAGAAGGAGAAGGTGAAGTCTGGAGGGTGAATCAGAAGAAGTAGAAGAAGGAGAAGGAGAAGGTGAAGTCTGGAGGGTGAATCAGAAGAAGCAGAAGAAGGAGAAGAAGAAGGTGAAGTCTGGAGGGTGAATCAGAAGAAGCAGAAGAAGGAGAAGGAGAAGATGAAGTCTGGAGGGTGAATCAGAAGAAGTAGAAGAAGGAGAAGGAGAAGGTGAGGTCTGGAGGGTGTATCAGAAGAAGCAGAAGAAGGAGAAGGAGAAGGTGAAGTCTGGAGGGTGAATCAGAAGAAGCAGAAGAAGGAGAAGGAGAAGATGAAGTCTGGAGGGTGAATCAGAAGAAGCAGAAGAAGGAGAAGGAGAAGGTGAAGTCAGGAGGGTGAATCAGAAGAAGCAGAAGAAGGAGAAGGAGAAGGTGAAGTTAGGAGGGTGAATCAGAAGAAGCAGAAGAAGGAGAAGGAGCAGGTGATGTCAGGGGGATGAAGCAGAAGAAGTAGAAGAAGCAGAAGGAGAAGGTGAAGTCAGGACGGTGAAGCAGAAGAAGCAGAAGAAGGAGAAGGAGAAGGTGAAGTCTGGAGGGTGAATCAGAAGAAGTAGAAGAAGGAAAAGGAGAAGGTCAAGTCTGGAGGGTGAATCAGAAGAAGTAGAAGAAGGAGAAGGAGAAGGTGAAGTCTGGAGGGTGAAGCAGAAGAAGTAGAAGAAGGAGAAGGAGAAGGTGAAGTCAGGAGGGTGAATCAGAAGAAGTAGAAGAAGGAGAAGGAGAAGGTGAAGTCAGGAGGGTGAATCAGAAGAAGCAGAAGAAGGAGAAGGAGAAGGTGAAGTCTGGAGGGTGAATCAGAAGAATCAGAAGAAGGAGAAGGAGAAGGTGAAGTCTGGAGGGTGAATCAGTAGAAGCAGAAGAAAGAGAAGGAGAAGGTGAAGTCTGGAGGGTGAATCAGAAGAAGTAGAAGAAGGAGAAGGAGAAGGTGAAGTCTGGAGGGTGAATCAGAAGAAGCATAAGAAGCAGAAGGAGAAGGTGAAGTCTGGAGGGTGAATCAGAAGAAGCAGAAGAAGGAGAAGGAGAAGGTGAAGTCTGCAGGGTGAATCAGAAGAAGCAGAAGAAGGAGAAGGAGAAGGTGAAGTCTGGTGGGTGAATCAGAAGAAGCAGAATAAGGAGAAGGAGAAGGTGAAGTCTGGAGGGTGAATCAGAAGAAGCAGAAGAAGGAGAAGGAGAAGGTGAAGTCTGGAGGGTGAATCAGAAGAAGTAGAAGAAGGAGAAGGAGAAGTTGAAGTCTGGAGGGTGAAGCAGAAGAATTAGAAGATGGAGAAGGAGAAGGTGAAGTCAGGAGGGTGAATCAGAAGAAGTAGAAGAAGGAGAAGGAGAAGGTGAAGTCAGGAGGGTGAATCGGAAGAAGCAGAAGAAGGAGAAGTAGAAGGTGAAGTCTGGAGGGTGAATCAGAAGAAGCAGAAGAAGGAGAATGAGAAGGAGAAGTCTGGAGGGTGAATCAGAAGAAGCAGAATAAGGAAAAGGAGAAGGTGAAGTCTGGAGGGTGAATCAGAAGAAGCAGAAGAAGGAGAAGGAGAAGGTGAAGTCTGGAGGGTGAATCAGAAGAAGTAGAAGAAGGAGAAGGAGAAGGTGAAGTCTGGAGGGTGAATCAGAAGAAGTAGAAGAAGGAGAAGGAGAAGGTGAAGTCTGGAGGTTGAATCAGAAGAAGTAGAAGAAGGAGAAGGAGAAGGTGAAGTCTGGAGGGTGAAGCAGAAGAAGTAGAAGAAGGAGAAGGAGAAGGTGAAGTCAGAAGGGTGAATCAGAAGAAGTAGAAGAAGGAGAAGGAGAAGGTGAAGTCAGGAGGGTGAATCAGAAGAAGCAGAAGAAGGAGAAGGAGAAGGTGAAGTCTGGAGGGTGAATCAGAAGAAACAGAAGAAGGAGAAGGAGAATGTGAAGTCTGGAGGGTGAATCAGAAGAAGCAGAAGAAAGAGAAGGAGATGGTGAAGTCTGGAGGGTGAATCAGAAGAAGTAGAAGAAGGAGAAGGAGAAGGTGAAGTCTGGAGGGTGAATCAGAAGAAGCAGAGGAAGGAGAAGAAGAAGGTGAAGTCTGGAGGGTGAATCAGAAGAAGCAGAAGAAGTAGAAGGAGAAGGTGAAGTCTGGAGGGTGAATCAGAAGAAGCAGAAGAAGGAGAAGGAGAAGGTGAAGTCTGGAGGGTGAATGAGAAGAAGCAGAATAAGGAGAAGGAGAAGGTGAAGTCTGGAGGGTGAATCAGAAGAAGCAGAAGAAGGAGAAGGAGAAGGTGAAGTCTGGAAGGTGAATCAGAAGAAGTAGAAGAAGGAGAAGGAGAAGGTGAAGTCTGGAGGGTGAAGCAGAAGAAGGAGAAGGAGAAGGTGAAGTCAGGAGGGTGAATCAGAAGAAGTAGAAGAAGGAGAAGGAGAAGGTGAAATCAGGAGGGTGAATCAGAAGAAGCAGAAGAAGGAGAAGGAGAAGGTGAAGTCTGTAGGGTGAATCAGAAGAATCAGAAGAAGGAGAAGGAGAAGGTGAAGTCTCGAGGGTGAATCAGAAGAAGCAGAAGAAAGAGAAGGAGAAGGTGAAGTCTGGAGGGTGAAGCAGAAGAAACAGAAGAAGGAGAAGGAGAAGGTGAAGACTGGAGGGTGAATCAGAAGAAGTAGAAGAAGGAGAAGGAGAAGGTGAAGTCTGGAGGGTGAATCAGAAGAAGTAGAAGAAGGAGAAGGAGAAGGTGAAGTCTGGAGGGTGAATCAGAAGAAGCAGAAGAAGGAGAAGAAGAAGGTGAAGTCTGGAGGGTGAATCAGAAGAAGCAGAAGAAGGAGAAGGAGAAGATGAAGTCTGGAGGGTGAATCAGAAGAAGTAGAAGAAGGAGAAGGAGAAGGTGAGGTCTGGAGGGTGTATCAGAAGAAGCAGAAGAAGGAGAAGGAGAAGGTGAAGTCTGGAGGGTGAATCAGAAGAAGCAGAAGAAGGAGAAGGAGAAGGTGAAGTCTGGAGGGTGAATCAGAAGAAGCAGAAGAAGGAGAAGGAGAAGGTGAAGTCAGGAGGGTGAATCAGAAGAAGCAGAAGAAGGAGAAGGAGAAGGTGAAGTTAGGAGGGTGAATCAGAAGAAGCAGAAGAAGGAGAAGGAGCAGGTGATGTCAGGGGGATGAAGCAGAAGAAGTAGAAGAAGGAGAAGGAGAAGGTGAAGTCAGGACGGTGAAGCAGAAGAAGCAGAAGAAGGAGAAGGAGAAGGTGAAGTCTGGAGGGTGAATCAGAAGAAGTAGAAGAAGAAAAGGAGAAGGTCAAGTCTGGAGGGTGAATCAGAAGAAGTAGAAGAAGGAGAAGGAGAAGGTGAAGTCTGGAGGGTGAAGCAGAAGAAGTAGAAGAAGGAGAAGGAGAAGGTGAAGTCAGGAGGGTGAATCAGAAGAAGTAGAAGAAGGAGAAGGAGAAGGTGAAGTCAGGAGGGTGAATCAGAAGAAGCAGAAGAAGGAGAAGGAGAAGGTGAAGTCTGGAGGGTGAATCAGAAGAATCAGAAGAAGGAGAAGGAGAAGGTGAAGTCTGGAGGGTGAATCAGTAGAAGCAGAAGAAAGAGAAGGAGAAGGTGAAGTCTGGAGGGTGAATCAGAAGAAGTAGAAGAAGGAGAAGGAGAAGGTGAAGTCTGGAGGGTGAATCAGAAGAAGCAGAAGAAGCAGAAGGAGAAGGTGAAGTCTGGAGGGTGAATCAGAAGAAGCAGAAGAAGGAGAAGGAGAAGGTGAAGTCTGCAGGGTGAATCAGAAGAAGCAGAAGAAGGAGAAGGAGAAGGTGAAGTCTGGAGGGTGAATCAGAAGAAGCAGAATAAGGAGAAGGAGAAGGTGAAGTCTGGAGGGTGAATCAGAAGAAGCAGAAGAAGGAGAAGGAGAAGGTGAAGTCTGGAGGGTGAATCAGAAGAAGTAGAAGAAGGAGAAGGAGAAGTTGAAGTCTGGAGGGTGAAGCAGAAGAATTAGAAGATGGAGAAGGAGAAGGTTGAAGTCAGGAGGGTGATCAGAAGAAGTAGAAGAAGGAGAAGGAGAAGGTGAAGTCAGGAGGGTGAATCGGAAGAAGCAGAAGAGGAAAGGAGAAGGTGAAGTCTGGAGGGTGAATCAGAAGAAGCAGAAGAAGGAGAAGGAGAAGGTGAAGTCTGAGGGTGAGATGAGAAGAAGCAGAATAAGGAGAAGGAGAAGGTGAAGTCTGGAGGGTGAATCAGAAGAAGCAGAAGAAGGAGAGGTGAAGTCTGGAAGGTGAATCAGAAGAAGTAGAAGAAGGAGAAGGAGAAGGTGAAGTCTGGAGGGTGAAGCAGAAGAAGGAGAAGGAGAAGGTGAAGTCAGGAGGGTGAATCAGAAGAAGTAGAAGAAGGAGAAGGAGAAGGTGAAATCAGGAGGGTGAATCAGAAGAAGCAGAAGAAGGAGAAGGAGAAGGTGAAGTCTGTAGGGTGAATCAGAAGAATCAGAAGAAGGAGAAGGAGAAGGTGAAGTCTCGAGGGTGAATCAGAAGAAGCAGAAGAAGAGAAGGAGAAGGGTGAAGTCTGGAGGGTGAAGCAGAAGAAACAGAAGAAGGAGAAGGAGAAGGTGAAGACTGGAGGGTGAATCAGAAGAAGTAGAAGAAGGAGAAGGAGAAGGTGAAGTCTGGAGGGTGAATCAGAAGAAGTAGAAGAAGGAGAAGGAGAAGGTGAAGTCTGGAGGGTGAATCAGAAGAAGCAGAAGAAGGAGAAGAAGAAGGTGAAGTCTGGAGGGTGAATCAGAAGAAGCAGAAGAAGGAGAAGGAGAAGATGAAGTCTGGAGGGTGAATCAGAAGAAGTAGAAGAAGGAGAAGGAGAAGGTGAGGTCTGGAGGGTGTATCAGAAGAAGCAGAAGAAGGAGAAGGAGAAGGTGAAGTCTGGAGGGTGAATCAGAAGAAGCAGAAGAAGGAGAAGGAGAAGGTGAAGTCTGGAGGGTGAATCAGAAGAAGCAGAAGACAGGAGAAGGAGAAGGTGAAGTCTAGGAGGGTGAATCAGAAGAAGCAGAAGAAGGAGAAGGAGAAGGTGAAGTTAGGAGGGTGAATCAGAAGAAGCAGAAGAAGGAGAAGAGCAGGTGATGTCAGGGGGATGAAGCAGAAGAAGTAGAAGAAGCAGAAGGAGAAGGTGAAGTCAGGACGGTGAAGCAGAAGAAGCAGAAAGAAGGAGAAGGAGAAGGTGAAGTCTGGAGGGTGAATCAGAAGAAGTAGAAGAAGGAAAAGGAGAAGGTCAAGTCTGGAGGGTGAATCAGAAGAAGTAGAAGAAGGAGAAGGAGAAGGTGAAGTCTGGAGGGTGAAGCAGAGAAGTAGAAGAAGGAGAAGGAGAAGGTGAAGTCAGGAGGGTGAATCAGAAGAAGTAGAAGAAGGAGAAGGAGAAGGTGAAGTCAGGAGGGTGAATCAGAAGAAGCAGAAGAAGGAGAAGGAGAAGGTGAAGTCTGGAGGGTGAATCAGAAGAATCAGAAGAAGGAGAAGGAGAAGGTGAAGTCTGGAGGGTGAATCAGTAGAAGCAGAAGAAAGAGAAGGAGAAGGTGAAGTCTGGAGGGTGAATCAGAAGAAGTAGAAGAAGGAGAAGGAGAAGGTGA